>NC_045787.1:96581162-96881162 GCF_009873245.2 Balaenoptera musculus
TCTGATTGTTCTGGTCATGTCTGAGATGTAGCTTTGATGCATACATTGAATTGAAGAGAAAGGAAAAAGTAACAGAAAGAAGGGAGAGGGATTAGTAGCTCAAAGTCTTTTAAAATCTTGATCTCATTGAAATGAAAACATACTTTATCTACTTTCTTTAGATTTTTCTGATTGCATTAATTTCAGATGAAAAGTAAGTCAGTAGGTGCCTTTTATTTTCCCACTCTCGTGAAGTTTTTCTACAGGGAGCCTGTAAAGGAAAACTGTCTCTCTCCTAGTGCTCCTAGGCAAAGCATTGAAGTACAATCGCAACAAAATCAAAGTGACAGCTAGAAGGTACCCCTAATCGCCAGCTCTCTGAGTTCTTTCAGGACTTGAATACAATTGTCAGTTATCAAGGTCTCCTTGTAGAGCAGATAAGTAACAATTAATGCAAAGTCTAAATCAAACTTGCCAAAAAGACATTGCTACCTTTTCACATCTGATAGCAGTATCCAATGGCAAACCCAAGATCAAATAGTAAACTAAGGTATTAGGAAAACCATCAAAGTAACTATAAAATAAATTATTAAAATGTGTTAGCAATTGTGTTTAATGCAAATCCACATGGTCACAGTTACCATATTTTCCAAACCAAAAATGAACACATATCCAATACATGGCCTGACCATAAAATTACTGCAGTAACTCTCTAGTGAGTGACTACTGCATGCTAGGCACTGTTCTCAGCACTGCAGATGAAGTTGTGAACAAAACAGGCAAGGCCCCTGCCCTCATGGAAGTTACATTCTACTAACAATTAGACATAAAATTTAATATTCCATAATCATATCTCTTCCATCCCCTTCACATCTACATCACATCTAAATCATAAGAAAATAATGAAAAAGGGTTGAAAATTGGACCCAGAAATACTAAGGAATTGAGAAAGTCTACCAGTTCCTTGGGAGGAGGGGCTGGAGGAAGCTGAAGGGACTCACTCCCTTTACTGTCGTCTCACTTCTCTGACTGAATGACAGAACTGTTTGTCCACCCGGTCCAGTCCCCTTCAATGCCAAATCACATTTAAATCATTCTAGACTAGAGAAAATCTATGCCACTTTTAAATGTCTTACATGGCATCCAAAGGAGATTGGGTTCTATTGGACAAGAAAAAAAAAGTCCTTAGTGAAGTCATTTGGGTTTGTCAATTGAACTGGAATCCAGAGAGAATAATGAGAAAGTGGTTGGACAAGGAGAAATGGAACTAAGTCTCTTCCTCCCCAAGCTTTCAAGACCAAAGTTATTTCTGTCAGGGGAAATGAGAAAAGAATCATATGACTTACAAGCCCTTGGAGGGAGATCTTACTGGATAAAGCATAGTTGTTAAATACAGTTTTCAGGCAGCTGAAAGGAAGCAGTAATCAGGTATCCACACTTTTGCTCCCTGGACACTTAGTACTATTTGTCTGAATTTTCCTTTTAATGTTTCCCCCTTTCCTGTTGGTTGCTGTAGCATGCACTCAAAGTAGAAGTAGGGTTAGCAGGTTGCGAATACTGTCTCACTTAGGTGGTTTATTATTGGGGAGAATGGGGATGAAAGAACAGATTTTTTTCTCCCTCTCTGTATATACATTCCCTAAGCATCTTCACCCATTCTTTCAGTTTTATCCATCATTGATGTCTAGCTCCAAATCTCTGCATCTAAGCATCAATACATTTTGTAGATGCCACACTAGTATTTAAAACTCAACAGAGCCAGCACTGGCTCATGGCTTCCCCCATGCCCTACATACTGCTTCTCTTCATGTATCCTGTATCTCAATGGAGGGCACCACCATCATGTCCAAAGTCACCCACCACTCAAGAAAAATTGTAAGACGTACATGCAGCAGTTACCTATAACAACACCTGAGAACCATGAAAAGACATGGCTGATAGAATTTTAAAAGGTCAAAAACAAATGGAAAAACAGCCATGTTCATGTATTGGAAGACATAATATAGTTAAGATGTCCATACTACCCAACATGATCTACAGGTTCAACACAATGTCTATCAGTGGTGGTAGCCATTTAAAAAAGTGAGAAAGAGAATGAATGAGAGGCCACGTTATTAGAAAATAACTTTTAAAAGAGACTTAAAAGACTAAGAGACTTGATTGGATGAGAGAAAATGGGCAGGAATGAAAAATGGCCACTGGACTTGACATGTGAGCCTCTCCAGTCCTTCCCTCCTGATGTCTGAGTTTGGGGAGGGTTGAAGTATGGGAAGAGATTAAGGGAATTGATATCTACATCCACTTCCTTGCCCCATCCTTATTTAAATCCATCCTCTTTAGCCATGTTATTTTTCTTTTTCATTTAAAATGTCTTTGATTTTTGTTGTTATCTTCCCTGCTCTGCCCAACAGAAAATATAGCAATGACTCCTCTGTTCCAAGTTATTTATGAATATGTTGAAAAACTCCTCAGATTTGATGTGTTCAATGGGCACTCCTCAGATTTGATGTGTTCAATGGGCACTTCCTTTCCCTCCACTTTCTAAACTGAAACCAATACCCCATCAGTAACCACCCAATGAGAAGGCTGCACCTTCTCCCCATAATGGAGAGAATACCATAAAATGTCTTAAGAGAAAATGTGCATTTCAGAATAAAAATGGAATATGGGCAAGGATGGGGAATAAACTCCCCCCACCCAAGGAGGAGAGACATATAAGACTACATTGTGTTTTCAGTAGACAAATTAGCAGGATCTGTGCAAGTGATTTTTGCATAAACAACAAAGACCTCCCCAAGTATTTCCTTCAATACATTGAGCAATATGCCCCAAAGCAGCCCTGAATGGGAGAAAGAAGCAAGAGGCTATCAGCCAAGGGACACTTGAGTCTTTGCTTTTATGTAATTTATTTCTTGTAAGTGACCTCTGCCACTTTGGCTTTATGTGTGGGCACTCACCCTTTACAAGCAAATACAATTATGAGGCATTTTCCTCTGTGTATAGTTAGATAATGAATTCTTCCTGTTGCAAAGTGACCTCAAGAGCCCGGGACCTCATTTCATCTCAATTTGTGCCAGTGAAACGCTTGACAAGTTGCTCTTTTTAGTCATGTATAACTTTGGGTTTTAGTTCTAAGCATTGTTGTGCTTCTGACAAGGACAAATCAGGCTATACAATTTGTTTCCCATCCTTTGTGGTGCCAGTGATTACGGAACCAGCTGGGTGGGATCAGCATTGAGTACTTATCTGTGATTCATTTGCTTTGAGTACAATTACTACAAAATCACAAAGTCCTGGATGGGTTAAAACCACCAAAAGGAAAGCAAACTTACTTTAAATATGTAAGCACAGAAAGACACATACACATGAAGAGTGCTGTTTCAAGAGTATTCTTGGAATGTTAACCATTCCTTAGTCTCTAATACAAATAATGTCACATTTCTAGTCAGAGTTTTTGTTCTATGAGAGACCTAAACAGAATAATGTTTCTCCTGGTGCTCTTGACAAACACTGAAGATCTCCTGCTAGAATTCTGTCATCTCTTCTTTGAACACAGGTGATAAACCAAATTTGCACATTGTTGATCTAAAACCCAAGTCTTTAACCTGAGCATAACAAAAATCACATTAGGAGACATGCCTGTCCAAACACTACAGTAACTGTGGCAGGTATGCTTGGAATAGCTGCCATGTGCTCATCTCTTCCCAACCTGAAATTATTTGAGCTTCACCTGTTTCCATCTCAAATTATCCTATAATTGCCTTTCATATTATAGGGTTACACCAAAAGTAGCTACCATACCAACTGGCACCCAGACATCAGGGACATGGAATTGGCTGTCTCTTTTTCCTCACCGCATATGCTCTGATTAGTGTTCATACAATTACCTAAGGAAAGAAAAGTTTGCCTTAAGTCTAGAAATTTACTAAAGGAGTCATCTAACACATTCTTCAGTATGAAGTGCTCCCCAAAGTCACAAAGCTTTATTTTTAAAATCTGCCAATTTGTTTGCTGTTTTGAAAATATACCTGCATAATTTGATTCTTGCTTTCCAAGTGGGAATATCAAATTACATAATGATCATTGTGCACTATTTTTAAGATTTTCGTCTCAATTATTTGAAAATTACAAGCTACTTTCAAACTTCCCAAAACTGACTTGGAAAAATTTCATGCACTATCCTTAGCTGGTTGTGAATTCCTGTTATGTCAGCCTCTAAATCAAAAGATATTAATGCTTACTCTGTTTTCTTAATAGAAGATTGTTTAACAATTTGTGAGTACCTTTCCAAATAGGAAAAATGCTTTAAAATCTTTTAGAAAACAATTTCTCTATTTGAATGTTTATTATGTGTACTCCTTTTAACTGATCATTAAAGTCTTCAGAAGGCCAGGAAATAACAAGGGCAATTGGGATGGGATCTACTATCCTCCACCTTGACACCTTCAAGTCCCATGACCTGGAGCAGACGTGTGGCCTCTCTAAACTTGAATTTCCTCATCTTTAAATATGGGAATAACTGGACTTCATTTCAAACAGTACGGTGGAACAGATACTGTGAGCAGCCCTCCCACTGACAATAACCAAAAATACTGAATAACATATTTTTAAAATCTTTTAAAATCCATCACTGCCGTGGCAAGCAATAAGGACTCTTCAGGGCAGGAAAAAAAGAAGTGAACACTGGAATCTAGAAAGGTGAGCAGAGCTACGAAGAAGGTTTTCATACTGAGGTCATCAAGTTAACCCAGTGACCTTGAGCCTCAGTTTTGAAAGGGGAAAGGAAACAAGCCTCAAGCTGCCTAGAGCTGTCTAATAGGAGATGTCTGCATAAAGTAGACTCTAAAGGCCTATGGAAGAGTAAAATAGAACTAAATGTTCCTTTCAGCAAGGGACAAAAAAGAAACTTAACATTTCTCAACCTGGCCATTGGTCTCCTCTGATATTTCATAACCATCACCAGTCACCATATATACTTCTAGCCTGAGTTCTAACACTATCTTTGTGATCCAAAAAACATCAAGCTAATTACTTAATTTCCTACATCAGTAGTGTCACCAAACATCCATCAAAAACAAACATAAATCCTATTTGGAGGAATGCACATTTTTTTCAGACTATAAAAATCCCATTAAATAACTTTCTGAGGAATATAAGCTCAGAGTCCATAGAATAATACCATAAAACACACACACACAAAAAACAAGAACCAGAAGAAATCAGATCTACAAAGATTTTATCCACTGAAATTATCAAACTCAGATTATAAAATAAGTGTATTTAATATGTTTAAAGATATAAAAAAGAATACTTAAAATATAAGAAGAGAGTAACTAAAATAAATTTTGAACAACTAAAACTTTAAGAAAATATAATACTTGAAATTTTAAAAATATATGCATGAAATCAATGGTAAATTAGACACAGCTGAACAGAGAATTTGCAAACTCAAAGGTAAATTTGAAGACATTCAGGATGCAGCACAAATAGACAAAAAGATCACAAAAAATAAACCAAAGAAGGTTAAAAAGCATGGCGGATAGAGTGAAAAAGTCTAACATAATCTAATCAATATCCAGCAGGAAAGAAAGAAAGAAGGAGATGAAATATACAAAGAGAGAATGGCTGAGAGTCTTCCAGAACTGAAGTAAGATTATAAATCAGGTTCAAAAAGTGCAGTAACTGCCCAGAAGAATAAATAAATACATTTAAATCCACATTTAGACAAATTATAAGGAAATTTCAAGATAGTAAAGAGAAAAAATATATTAAAACAAGTCAGAAAATATAAAGAACCCAGTAGCAAACTGATGGCAGATCCCTCAATAGCAGCAGTGGAAGCCAGAAGACAGTGGAATAATATCTTTAAAATTCTAAGACAATAGAACATCAAACTAAGATTGCATACCTAGTGAAACTCCATTGAAAACATGGAGGGTGAAATACAGATACAGTTGACCCTTGAACAACGTAGGTTTGAACTGCACAGGTCCACCTATACATGGATTTTTTTCAATAAATATATTTGAAAACTTTTTTGACATTTGTGACAATTTGAAAAAACTCAAACTATGTAGCCTAAAAATATTTTTAAAATTAAGAAAAAGTTAAGTATGTCATGAATGTATAAAATATATGTAGATACTAGTCTATTTCATCATCTACTACCACAAAATATACACAAAACTATCAAAAAAGTTAAAGTTTATCAAAACCTATGTGCACAAACACTTAAAGACCATACATGGCACTATTCAGAGTTGAGATAATGTAAAGATGCAATATTAAATCAGAACTACATAAAATTAACTGTAGTACATGCTGTACTACTGCAATAATTTTGTAGCCTCTCCTGTTGCTATTGCGGTGAGCTTGTGTTGCAAATATCTCCTTAAAACACCATGTGCTCTTTGTTATTGTTTTCTTCATTTCTATCTAATTTATTTCTGCTCTGATCTTTATGATTTCTTTCATTCTACTGACTTTGGGTTTTCTTTGTTCTTCTTTCTCTAGTTGCTTTAGGTGTATGGTTAGATTCTTTATTTGAGATTTTTCTTGTTTCTTGAGGTGAGATTGAATTGCCGTAAACTTCCCTCTTAGAACGGCTTTTGCTGCATTTCATAGGTTTTGGGTCATCATGTTTTCGTTGTCATTGTTTCTATGCATTTTTTTATTCTTCTTTGATTCCTTCAGCGATCTCTTGGTTATTTAGTAGCACACCGTTTAGCCTCCATGTACTTGTGTTTTTTACAGTTTTCTTCCTGTAATTGATTTCCAATCTCATAGCGTTGCGGTCAGAAAAGATGCTTGATACGATTTCAGTTTTCTTAAATTTTCCGATGCTTGATTTGTGACCCAAGATGTGATCTATCCTGAAGAATGTTCCGTGTGCACTTGAGAAGAAAGTGTATTCTGCCACGTTCGTGTGGAATGTTCTATAAATATCAATTAAATATATCTGGTCTATTGTGTCATTTAAAGCTTGTGTTTCCTTATTTATTTTCTGTTTGGATGATCTGTCCATTGGTATGAGTGGGGTGTTAAAGTCCTCCACTATTACTGTGTTACTGTCGATTTTCCCTTTCATGGTTGTTAGCCTTTGCCTTATGTATGGAGGTGCTCCTATGTTGGGTGCACAAACATTTATAATTGTTATATCTTCTTCTTGGATTGATCCCTTGATCATTATGTAGTGTCCTTCTTTCTCTCTTGTAATAGTCTTTATTTTAATGTCTATTTTGTCTGACATGAGTATTACTACTCCAGCTTTCTTTTGATTTCCATTTGCATGGAATATCCTTTTCCATCCCTTCACTTTCAGTCTGTATGTGTCCCTGGGTCTTAAGTGGATCTCTTATAGACAGCATATATATGGGTCTTGTTTTTGTATCCATTCAACCAGTCTGCATCTTTTGGTTGGGGCATTTAATCCATTTACATTCAAGGTTATTATCGATATGTATGTTCCTATTACCATTTTCTTAATTGTTTTGGGGTTGTTTTTGTGGGTCTTTTTCTTCTCTTGTGTTTCCCACCTAGAGAAGTTTCTTTAGCGTTTGTTGTAAAGCTGGTTTGGTGGTGCTGAATTCTCTTAGCTTTTGCTTGTCTGAAAACCTTTTGATTTCTCCATTGAATCTGAATGAGATCCTTGCTGGGTAGAGTAATCTTGGTTGTAGGCTTTTCTCTTTTATCACTTTAAGTATATCCTGCCAATCCCTTCTGGCCTGCAGAGTTTCTGCTGAAATTCAGCTGATGATCTTATGGGGACACCTTTGTATGCTTTTTGTTTTTCCCTTGCTACTTTTAATATTTTTTCTTTGAATTTACTTTTTGGTAGTTTGATTAATATGAATCTTGTTGTGTTTCTTCTAGGGTTTATCCTGTATGGGACTCTCTGTGCTTCCTGGACCTGGGTGATTATTTCCCTTCCCATGTTAGGGAAGTTTTCCACTATAATTTCTTCAAATATTTTTTCAGACCCTTTCTTTCTCTCTTCTTCTTCTGGGACCCCTATAATTCGAAGGTTGGTGCATATAGTGTTGTCCCAGAGGTCTCTGAGATTGTCTTCAATTCCTTTCATTCTTTTCTCTTTATTCTGCTCCTCGGCAGTTATTTCCACCATTTTGTCTTCCAGCTCACTTACTCATTTTTCTGCCTCAGTTATTGTTATTGATTCCTTCCAGTGTATTTTTCATTTCATTTATTGTGTTGTTCATCTCTGTTTGTTTGTTCTTCAGTTCTTCTAGATCTTATAGCAAAGATCAATAAAACTAAAAGCTGGTTCTTGGAGAAGATAAACAAAATTGATAAACCCTTAGCCAGACTCATCAAGAAAAAAAGGGAGAAGACACAAATCTGTAACATTAGAAATGAAAAAGAAGAAATCACAACTGACACCGCAGAAATACAAAGGTTTATAAGAGACTACTACAAAAAAAGTATATGACAATAAAATGGACAACCACAAAGAATAGACAAATTCTTAGAAAGGTACAATTTTCCAAGACTGAGCCAGGAAGAATTAGAAAATATAAACAGACCTCTCACAAGTAATGAAATTGAAACCGTAATTAAAAATCTTCCAACAAACCAAAGTCCAGGACCAGATGGCTTCACAGGCGAATTCTAACAAACATTTAGAGAAGAGCTAACACCGATCCTTCTCAAACTCTTCCAAAAACTTGAAGAGGGAGGAACACTTCCAAGTTCATTCTGTGAAGCCACCATCACCCTGATACCAAAACCAGACAAAGATGTCACAAAAAAAGAAAACTAAAGGCCAATATCACTGATGAACATAGATGCAAAAATCCTCAACAAAATGCTAGCAAACAGAATCCAAAAACATATTAAAAGGATCATACACCATGATCAAGTGGAATTTATCCCAGGGATGCAAGGATTCTTCAGCATATGCAAATCAATCAATGTGATACACCATCTTAACAAATTGAAGAATAAAAACCATATGATAATCTCAGTAGATGCAGAAAAATCTTTTGACAAAATTCAATACCCATTTATGGTAAACACTATCCAGAGAATGGGCATAGAGGGAACCTACCTCAACATAATAAAGGCCATATATGACAAACCCACAGCAAATATCATTCTCAATGGTGAAAAACTGAAAGCATTTCCACTAAGATCAGGAATAAGACAAGGATGTTCACTCTCACTGCTCTTACTCAACATAGTTTTGGAAGTCCTAGCCACAGCAATCAGAGAAGAAAAAGAAATAAAAGGAATCCAAATTGGAAAAGAAGAAGTAAAACTGTCACTGCTTGCAGATGACATGGTACTATACATAGAGAAACTTAAACATGCCACCAGAAAACTACTAGAGCTAATCAATGATTTTGGTAAAGTTGCAGGATACAAAATTAATGCACAGAAATCTCTGGCATTCCTATACACTTAACAACAAAAAATCAGAAAGAGAAATTAAGGAAGCAATCCCATTTACCATCTCAACAAAAAGAATAGGAATAAACCTACCTAAGGAGACAAAAGACTTGTACTCAGAAAACTATAAAACACTGATGAAAGAAATCAGAGATGACATACACTGATGGAGAAATATACCATGTTCTTGGGCTGGAAGAATCAATATTGTGAAAATGACTATACTACCCAAAGCAATCTACAGATTCAATGCAATCCCTATCAAACTACCAATGGCATTCTTCACTAATTAGAAGAAAAAAATTTACAATTCATATGGAAACACAAAAGACCCCCAAATAGCCAAAGTAATCTTAAGAAAGAAAAATGGAGCTGGAGGAATCAGGCTCCCTGACTTTACACTATACTACAAAGCTACAGTAATCAAGACAGTATGGTACTGGCACAAAAACAGAAATATAGATCAGTGGTACAGGATAGAAAGCACAGAGATAAACCCACACACATATGGTCACCTAATTTACAACAAAAGAAGCAAGAACATACAATGGAGAAAAGACAGCCTCTTCAATAAGTGGTGCCGGGAAAACTAGACAGCTACATGTAAAAGAATGAAATTAGAACCCTCTCTAACACCATACACAAAAATAAACTCAAAATGGATTAAAGACCTAAATGTAAGGCCAGAAACTATAAAACTCTTAGAGGAAAACATAGGCAGAACACTCTATGACATAAATCACAGCAATATCTTTTTTGACCCACCTCCTACAGTAATGAAAATAAAAACAAAAATAAACAAATGGGACCTAATGAAACTCAAAAGCTTTTGCACAGCAAAGGAAACTATAAACAAGACAAAAAGACAACCCTCAGAATGGGATAAAATATTTGCAAATGAAACAACGGACAAAGGACTAATCTCCAAAATATACAAACAGCTCATGGAGCTCAATATCAAAAAAACAAACAATCCAATTAAAAAATGGGTGGAAGACCTAAATAGACATTTCGCCAAGGAACACATACAGATGGCCAAGAGGCACATGAAAAGATGCTCAACATCACTAATCATTAGAGAAATGCAAATCAAAACTACAATGAGGTATCACCTCACACCGGTTAGAATGGTCATTATCAAAAAATCTACAAACAATAAATGCTGGAGAGGGTGTGGAGAAAAGGGAACCCTCCTGCACTATTGGTGGGAATGTAAATTGATACAACCACTATGGAGAACAGTATGGAGGTTCCTTAAAAAACTAAAAATAGAACTACCATATGACCCAGCAATCCCACTACTGGGCATATACCCTGAGAAAACCATAATTCAAAAAGAGACATGTACCACAATATTCATTGCAGCACTATTTACAGTAGCCAAGACATGGAAGCAGCCTAAGTGTCCATCGACAGATGAATGGATAAAGAAGATGTGGTACATATATACAATGGAATATTACTCAGCCATAAAAAGAAATGAAATAGAGTTATTTGTAGTGAGGTGGATGGACCTAGGGTCTGTCATACACAGTGAAGTAAGTCAGAAAGAGAAAAACAAATAGCGTATGCTAACCCATATGTATGGACTCTAAAAAAAAAAACAAGAAAAGGTACTGATGAACCTCTTGACAGGGCAGGAATAAAGACGTAGACATAGAAAATAGACTTGAGGACACAGTCGGGGAGGGGGAAGCTGGGGCGAAGTGAGAGTAGCACCAACATATATACACTACCGAATGTAAAATAGTGGGCTGGTGGGAAGCAGCAGCATAGCACAGGGAAATCAGCTCAGTGCTTTGTGATGACCTAGAGGGCTAGGATAGGGAGGATGGGAGGGAGGCTCAAGAGGGAGGGGATATGGGGATATATGTATGCATATGGCTGATTCACTTTGTTGTACAACAGAAACTAACACAGTATTGTGAAGCAATTATACTCCAATAAAGATCTATTAAAATAAATAAATAAATAATAAAATAAAATCAACTCTTTTGGATTTCCAAGCCCATGCTTTTTCCTCTATATTGTACTTTCTTTCATGGAGTAATGAATAAAAAATATATTTTAAACCAAAAAAAAAAAAAAACACCATGTGATGCTAATCATCTCCACATGAGCAGTTTGTCTCTCCAGTAATTTGCATATGTGCAGTAGAAAGTGATCTCTCATGTTCTCACAAATTTTTCATCCTGTTTAGTGCAATACCGTAAACCTTGAATAAACCATGAGACTCATATGAAGTGCCACTAGTGATGCTGGAAGTGCTCCCAAGAAGCAGAGAAAAGCCATGATATTACCAAAAAAAGGTGAATTGCTTGAGATGTACCATAGGTTGAGGTCTGCAGCTGCAGTTGGCCACCATTTCAAGATAAAAGAATCTAGTGTAAGAACCACTGTAAAAAAAAAAAAAGAAAAGGAAATTCATGAAGCTGTTGCTGCAGCTATGCCAGCAGTTGTGAAAAGCCTGTACTTTTTGTGAAGAATCTTTTTATCTTATATTGAAAATGCAGCTTTTATTTGGGTGCAAGATTGCTATAAGAAAGGCATGCCTATAGATTCTAATATGATTAGAGAAAAAACAAAGTCATTATATGAAACTTAAAGCAAAAGGAAGATGAAGGATCTAAAGCTAGAGAATTTAATGCCAGCAAAGGATGGTTTGATAATTTTAGAAAGAGGTTTGGTGTTTAAAATGTCAAGATAACAGGAGAAGCAGCTTCTGCCAACCAAGAGGCAGCAGATGAGTTCCCAGACACCATTCAGAAAATCATTGAGGAGAAAGAATATCTGCCTGAACAGGTTTTTAATGCAGATGAAAGTGCTCTATTCTGGAAAAAAAAATGTTACAAAGGACATTTATTAGTAAGGAAGAGAAGCAAGCACCAGAATTTAAGGCAGGAAGAGATAGGCTTACTCTACTATTTTGTGTGAATGTAGTCAGGGCTGCCCTTATCTGTAAAGCTGCTAAATCCCAAGCCTTGAAGTGAAAAGATAAACATCAGCTGCCAGTCTTTTGGTTGTACAACAAGAAGGCCTGGACAACGAGAACCATTTTTCTGGATTGGTTCCATTTATGTTTTCTCCCTGAGCTCAGGAAGTACCTTGCTAGTAGGGGACTGCCTTTGAAAGTTCTTTTGAGATTGGACAATGCCTATGGCCACCCAGAACCCCATGAGTTCAACATCAAAGATGTCGAAGTGGTCTACTTGTCACAAACACAACGTCTCTAATTCAGCCTCTAGATCAGGGGGTCATAAAGAGCTTTAAGGCTCATTACACATGGTATTCTATGGAAAGGATTGTCAAAGCTATTGAAGAGAACTCTGATAGAGAGAAAGTCTGGAAGGATTACACCACTGAAGATGCCATCGTTGTTATAGAAAAAGCTGTGAAACCATGAAGCCTAAAACAATAAATACTTGCTGGAGAAAACTGTGTCCAGATGTGGTGCAGGACTTCACAAGATTTACAACAAATCCAATAAAGGAAATTATGAAAGAAATTGTGGATATGGCAAAAAAAAAAGGTAGGGAGTGAAGGGTTTGAAGATATGAATCTTATAGAAATTCAAAAGCTGAAAGACATCACACCAGAGGAATTAACAGAAGATAACTTGATGAAGATGAATGCTTCCGAACCAGTGCCAGACGATGAGGAATAAGATGGAGAAGAAGCAGTGCCACAAGACACATTGGCATTAGACAATCTTGCAGAAGGGTTCAGACTATTCAAGACTGATTTTGACCTATTTTACCACATGGACCTTCTATGATATGGGCACTGAAACTAAAGCAAATGGTGGAAAAAGGATTGGTATCATATAGAAACATTTTTACAAAAATGAAAAAGCAAAAGTCAGACAGAAATTATGATGTATAATATTTCCATAAAGTTACACTGAGCGTGCCTGCTTCTCCTGCCTCCCCTCCCACCTCCTCCATGTCTTCCACCTCTGCCACCACTGAGAGAGCAAGACCAACCCCTCCTCTTTCTCCTCCTCCTCCTCAATGTGAAGACGATGAGAATGAAGACCTTTATGATGATCCACTTCCACTTAATGAATATAAATAATAGTCATGCAGTACAGTTAATGAACTTATCTGTTGTGTATATGCGTGAGTGTCTTCACGTGAAAATCTAATAACTATATGGCAAGAACTGTATAAGACATTTTTTATGTCATCATCATCATCATCATCATCATCATCATCATCAAAGTATGCATTGTGTAGAACATTGTGCTCAACACAAGACTTGTATTGAAGTGGATAGCTTATTCTTACATAAACATAAGGTGAGTGGTATTTAATGTAAAATTAATAATGTTATTTTTTCACTATTTTACAACTTTGCTTTCAAAGAAATACATTACTGCTTTACAATTATGAGTATGCCTCTATCATAATTGAAAAAAACTGTATATCAGGCTATCATCACAGGTAAGTGGGTTTTTATTAATGTAACAATGTTTTCAATACTGTATTATGAATATGACTGTAATACTGTATACCATAAAAACATTATAATAATTCATTCAGTAGTGTATAGGCTACACTACTGTGAGACAACTGTATCGATTACACTAGGCTACCATAAAGTCATCATATTGCTGCTTCTTTGTTATCAATGCACAAATCGTTATCTCTGTAAATAAATATGAATTCCTTTCTCACATTATCTTTTCATTTTTGATGAAGAGTTAGTAATATGTATAACATCTACAGTGTTTTGTATCATAGAACACAATATTGATATAGGTACTGACAGATGAACGATTCATTGTAAACAGATGACATAAACTACAGTGGTATTGATAAATACAGTATTGAAAATGTATTTTCTCTTCCTTATAATTTCCTTAATAATATTTTCTTTTCTCTAGCTTAGTTTATTGTAAGAATACAGTATATAATACACATAACATTAACAAAATTTAAATTAAAAATTAAAATTAAAAAATTTAATTAAATTTTTAAAAAATTTTAAAAATTTAAAAATCGACTGTTTATCAGTAAGGCTTCTGCTCAACAGTAGGTTATGAGTAAAGTTTTGGAGGAGTTAAAAGTTATATGTGGATTTTTGATTGCATGAGGGGTTGGTGCCCCTAACCCCCACATTGTTCAAGTGTTAATTATATTTTCAGACAAACAAAAACTGAGTTTGCCAATACAGACTGTCTCCACAGGAAATTCTAAATGGTGTACTACAGGTAGAAAGAAAAAACAATACTAGTAGGAAGATATGAAATGTAACATAGAGTAGTACAACAAAAACATAGCATATATGTGGACAAATCTAAACAAACTACATAAAACAACAATATTATCTAAATTTAAAGTAAAAAACTAAAATATAGTCTAACAGAGGAGTATAAGTCAGATGGTAGATAACCAAAATTAAAGTATCTTCAGGTTCACGTATTGTTCTGGAGGAGAGTACAGATATTCACTTTAGACAATGCTAAGCATGCATATTTCATCTACCTATTTAAAAAACAGAATGTATATTTCTATTTATAGCTGAAGAAGCCCACGTAAGGGTTTCATTACTTGCCTAAGGTTAACAGTTACCATATAGCAGAGCCAACACTAGACCCCAGATCTCCAGGAGCCTAAGCTAGTTCTGAGTTAGTGCACTGCATGTGCTCCATGACTTCAAGATGGAAGAAGTGTCTGCTTTCAACAATGCTCATGGGGAAAAACAAACAAACAAACAAACAAACAATACTCATGGGGAGATTTTCTGTAACATAACATCAGTAAGGTATAGGGTAGAGGAAAAAAATAAGGATGCCTACCTGGAGTCCCCAAAGAACTACTGTCTATGGTGACCACACAGAAGAGTTGCCCATTAACCTTCCCTTAGTTAATCAACTAGGGAAATTTTCCTGAAATATTTTCTCTAATTGTGTTCAGTTTAAGGAGATTCACTGGGCAAATTGCTCCTTGTTGTGGACCCATCACTTTTAAAGAGGTTTCATAAAGGATACTATATAATTTGACCAAAAAAAAGAAAAATTTTTTCTAAGAAAACACCAGATAGATAAGTTTACTGGTAAGTTATTTTAAAAATTACATTCTCACAAAAACTCTGCCAAAATAAAGAAAAAGAGGGGAAAAAGCCCCAACTCATTTAATGAGTCTAACAAAAACCTTGATAATAAAAGCAAAAATGGGCTGTACATATAAGAAATGTCAGGCCAGTTTCACTCATAATTATAGACATAGAAATCTAAAATAATAATAATTAAAAATATTAAGCAAGGTATAAAAAAGATAATGGATAATGATAAATTTGAGTTTATCACAGAAATGCAAGACTGGTTTAATATCAAAAAAACCAATTAATGTAATTCATTACATGAGCAGAGTAAAGGAAAATAATCATGTTGTCACAGGTGGGTTCCCCCAAAAGCAAACAATGAGACTGAGTTTGGGATATTGAACATTTATTAGGAATCAACGCCTGTAAAAGGAAAGGAGGAAAAACAGGATTGGGCAGAGGGACAAGTCAAACGGCAATGCAGACCCAACAAAACCTTGGCCAACCAGCAGGGAGCCCCGTCAGAGTTATCCCACATCAGAGGGAACCCTCACTTTGCTCAGTCCCTGGAAGCAGGCTGCTGGGGAAGGCTATGAGCTTGGGCCAGGAGGCTGTAAAAAAAGCTGACTGACAGAGGCCCTCTGCTGCCAGCATGCTCTTAGCCAGAGAGCAAGTCCTCCCGCAAAGGTGGCACTGGCAGAAAGTCTAACTGTCTAAAACACAACTCAATAAATAAAGAAAGAGCCTTCGATATAATTCTACACCTCTATGTCATCAAGAAAATTTAATCATAGCAAATTGAGGGAAACTTCCTTACTATGATTTTTTTTAAAAGAATCTGAGTCCCTCCCATCAGGAAACGTGCACAAGCCTCTTAGATAGCCTCATCCACCAGAAGGCAGACAGCAGAAGCAAGAAGAAGTACAATCCTGCAGTCTGTGGAACAAAAAACACATTCACAGAAAGATAGACAAGATGAAAAGGCAGAGGGCTATGTACCAGATGAAGGAACAATATAAGACCCCAGAAAAACAATTAAATGAAGTGGAGATAGGCAACCTTCCAGAAAAAGAATTCAGAATAATGATAGTGAAGATGATCCAGGACCTTGGAAAAAGAATGGAGGCAAAGATTGAGAAGATGCAAGAAATGTTTAACAAAGACCTAGAAGAATTAAAGAACAAACAAACAGAGATGAACAATACAATAACTGAAATGAAAACTACACTAGAAGGAATCAATAGCAGAATAACTGAGGCAATGGAACGGAAAAGTGATCTGGAAGACAGAATGGTGGAATTCACTGCTGTGGAACAGAATAAAGAAAAACAAAATGAAAAGAAATGAAGACAGCCTAAGAGACCTATGGGACAAAATTAAATGCAACAACAACCGCATTATAGGGGTCCCAGAAGGAGAAGAGAGAGAGAAAGGACCCAAGAAAATATTTGAAGAGATTATAGTCGAAAACTTCCCTAACATGGGAAAGGAAATAGCCACCCAAGTCCAGGAAGCACAGCGAATCCCATACAGGATAAACCCAAGGAGAAACACGCCGAGACACGTAGTAATCAAATTGGCAAAAATTAAAAACAAAGAAAAATTATTGAAAGCAGCAAGGGAAAAACGGCAAATAACACACAAGGGAACTCCCATAAAGTTAACAGCTTATTTCTCAGCATAAACTCTACAAGCCAGAAGGCAGTGGCATGATGTACTTGAAGTGATGAAAGGGAAGAACCTACAACCAAGATTACTCTACCTGGCGGCAAGGACCTCATTCAGATTCGATGGAGAAATCAAAAGCTTTACAGACAAGGAAAAGCTAAGAGAATTCAGCGCCACCAAACCAGCTCTACAACAAATGCTAAAGGAACTTCTCTAAGTGGGAAACACAAGAGAAGAAAAGGACCTACAAAAACAAACCCAAAACAATTAAGAAAATGGTCATAAGAACATACATATCAATAATTACCTTAAACGTGAATGGATTAAATGCTCCAACCAACAGACACAGGCTTACTGAATGGATACAAAACCAAGACCCATATATATGCTGTCTACAAGAGACCCACTTCAGATCTAGGGACACATACAGACTGAAAGTGAGGGTATGGAAAAAGATATTCCATGCAAATGGAAATCAAAAGAAAGCTGGAATAGCAATACTCATATCAGATAAAATGGACTTTAAAATAAAGAATGTTACAAGAGACAAGGAAGGACACTACAAAATGATCAAGGGATCAATCTAAGAAGAAGATATAACAATTATAAATATATATGCACCCAACATAGGAGCACCTCAATACATAAGGCAACTGCTAACAGCTATAAAAGAGGAAATCGACAGTAACACAGTAAGAGTGTGGGACTTTAACACCTCACTTACACCAATGGACAGATTATCCAAAATGAAAATAAATGAGGAAACAGAAGCTTTAAATGACACAATAGACCAGATAGATTAAATTGATATTTATAGGACATTCCATCCAAAAAAAGCAGATTACACTTTCTTCTCAAGTGCGCATGGAATATTCTCCAGGATAGATCACATCTTGGGTCACAAATCAAGCCTCAGTAAATTTAAGAAAATTGAAATCATATCAAGCATCTTTTCTGACCACAACACTGTGAGATTAGAATTCAATTACAGGGAAAAAAAGTAACAAACACAAACACATGGAGGCTAAACAATACCTTACTAAATAACCAAGAGATCACTGAAGAAATCAAAGAGGAAATCAAAAAATACTTAGAGAGAAATGACAATGAAAACACGATGATGCAAAACCTATGGGATGCAGCAAAAGCAGTTCTAAGAGGGAAGTTTATAGCTATACAAGCCTACCTCAAGAAACAAGAAAAATCTCAAATAAACAATCTAACCTTACACCTAAAGGAACTAGAGAAAGAGGAACAAACAAAACCCAAAGTTAGCAGAAGGAAAGAAATCATAAAGATCAGAGCAAAATAAATGAAATAGAAACAAAGAAAACAATAGTAAAGATCAATAAAACTAAAAGCTGGTTCTTTAAGAAGATAAACAAAATTGATAAACCATTAGCCAGACTCATCAAGAAAAAGAGGGAGAGGACTCAAATCAATAAAAGTAGAAATGAAAAAGGAGAAGTTGCAACAGACACCACAGAAATACAAGGCATCCTAAGAGACTACTACAAGCAACTCTATGCCAATAAACTGGACAACCTGGAAGAAATGGACAAATTCTTAGAAAGGTATAACCTTCCAAGACTGAACCAGGAAGAAATAGAAAATATGAACAGACAAATCACAAGTAATGAAATTGAAACTGTGATTAAAAATCTTCCAACAAACAAAAGTCCAGGACCAGATGGCTTCACAGGTGAATTCTATCAAACATTTAGAGAAGAGCTAACACCCATCCTTCTCAAACTCTTCCAAAAAATTGCAGAGGAAGGAACACTCCCAAACTCACTCTATGAGGCCACCATCACCCTGATACCAAAACCAGAAAATGATGTTACAAAAAAAGGAAACTACAGGCCAATATCACTGATGAATATAGACGGAAAAATCCTCAAAAAAATACTAGCAAACAGAATCCAACAACACATTAAAAGGATCATGCACCATGATCAAGTGGGATTTATCCCAGGGATGCATGGATTCTTCAATATACTCAAATCAATCAATGTGATACACCATATTAACAAATTGAAGAATAAAAACCGTATGATCATCTCAATAGATGCAGAAAAAGGATTTGACAAACTTCAACACCCATTTATGATAAAAACCCTCCAAAAAGTGGGCATAGAGGGAATCTACCTCAACATAATAAAGGCCATATATGACAAACCCACAGCAAACATCATTCTCAATGGTGAAAACCTGAAAGCATTTCCTCTAAGATCAGGAACAAGATAAGGATGTCCACTCTCACCACTATTATTCAACATAGTTTTGGAAGTCCTAGCCACAGCAATCAGAGAAGAAAAAGAAATAAAAGGAACACAAAGTGGAAAAAAAGAAGTAAAACTGTCACTGTTTGCAGATGACATGATACGATACATAGAGAATCCTAAAGATGTCACCAGAAAACTACTAAAACTAATCAATGATTTTGCAGGATACAAAATTAATGCACAGAAATCTCTTGCATTCCTATACATTAATGACAAAAAATCTGAAAGAGAAATTAAGGAAACACTCCCATTTACCATTGCAACAAAAAGAATAAAATACCTAGGAATAAACTTACCTAAGGAGACAAAAGACCTGTATGCAGAAAACTATAAGACACTGATGAAAGTAATTAAAGATGATACCAACAGATGGAGAGATATACCATGTTCTTGGATTGGAAGAATCAATATTGTGAAAATGACTATACTACCCAAAGCAATCTACAGATTCAATGCAATCCCTATCAAACTACCAATAGCATTTTTTACGGAACTAGAACAAAAAATCTTAAAATTTTTATGGAGACACAAAGACCCCGAATAGCCAAAGCAGTCTTGAGGGAAATAAAACGGAGCTGGAGGAAGCCGACTCCCTGACTTCAGACTATACTACAAAGCTACAGTCATCAAGACAATATGATACTGGCACGAAAACAGAAACATAGATCAATGGAAAAAGATAGAAAGCCCAGAGATAAACACGCACCTATGGTCAACTAATCTATGACAAAGGAGGCAAGGATATACAGTGGAGAAAAGACAGCCTCTTCAATAAGTGGTGCTGGGAAAACTGGACAGCTACATGTAAAAGAATGAAATTAGAACACTCCCTAACACCATACACAAAAATAAACTCAAAATGGATTAGAGACCTAAATGTAAGACCAGACACTATAAAACTCTTAGAGGAAAACATAGGAAGAACAATCTTTGACATAAATCACACCTAGATCTTTTTTGATCCATCTCCTACAGTAATGGAAATAAAAACAAAAATAAACAAATGGGAACTAATGAAACTTCAAAGTTTTTGCACAGCAAAGGAAACCATAAACAAGATGAAAAGAGAACCCTCAGAATGGGAAAAAATATTTGCAGAATAATTAATGGACGAAGGATTAATCTCCTAAATATATAAACAGCTCATGCAGCTCAATATTAAAAACACAAACAACCCAATCCAAAAATGGGCAGAAGACCTAAACAGACATTTCTCCACAGAAGACATACAGATGGCCAAGAAGCACATGAAAAGATGCTCAATGTGATATGTATAAAATAGCTGCTCACTATTTATTAGAGAAATGCAAATCAAAACTGCAATGAGGTATCACCTCACACCAGTTAGAATGGGCATCATCAGAATATCTACAAACAACAAATGCTGGAGAGGGTGTGGAGAAAAGGGAAACCTCTTGCACTGTTGGTGGGAATGTAAACTGATACAGCCACTATGGAGAACAGTATGGAGGTTCCTTAAAAAACCAAAAATAGAATTACCACATGATCCAGCAAACCCACTACTGGGCATATACCCAGAGAAAACCATAATTCAAAAGGACACATGCACTCCAATGTTCATTGCAACACTATTTACAATAGCCAGGTCATGGAAGCAACCTAAATGCCCACTGACAGACGAATGGATAAAGAAGATGTTGTACATATATACAATGGAATATTACTCAGCCATAAAAAGGAACGAAATTGGGTCATTTGTTGAGACGTGGATGGATCTAGAGACTGTCATACAGAGTGAAGCAAGTCAGAAAGAGAAAAACAAATATCGTATATTAACACATGTATGTGGAACCTAGAAAAATGGTACAGATGAACTGGTTTGCAGGGCAGAAATAGAGACACAGATGTAGAGAACAAACGTATGGACACCAAGGGTGGGGGGGTGGGCTGGTGGTGTGATGAACGGGGCAATTGGGATTGACATGCA
This sequence comes from Balaenoptera musculus, assembly GCF_009873245.2. Taxonomy (NCBI): domain Eukaryota; kingdom Metazoa; phylum Chordata; class Mammalia; order Artiodactyla; family Balaenopteridae; genus Balaenoptera; species Balaenoptera musculus. Next base: position 96,602,493 of record NC_045787.1, read on the forward strand.
TACACTGATGTGTATAAAATGGATAACTAATAAGAACCTGCTCTATTAAAAAATAAATAAAATTAAATAAGTTGTTTTAAAAATTAAATTAAAATTGCTAGAAAAAAAAAATCTACAATAGCTCACAGAAAACATCATACATCATGGCAAAATTGAAAACAATCTTATTAAAATCAAGAAAAATAGACAGACTCTGGGAGGGCTCACGCCAAGGAGTACTTCCCAGAACTTCTGCTGCCAGTGTCCTTGTCCCCACGGGAGAGCAGAGTCACCCCCCGCCTCTGCAGGAGACCTTCCAACACTAGTAGATGATTAAAAAGGATGAATGGGAGAGAGAGGAGAAGATGGCGGAAGAGTAAGATGCGGAGATCACCTTCTTCCCCACAGACACATCAGAAATACATCTACACGTGGAACTGTTCCTATAGAACACCCACTGAACGCTGGCAGAAGACGTCAGACCTCCCAAAAGGCAAGAAACTCCCCACGTACCTGGGTAGGGCAAAAGAAAAAAGAAACAACAGAGACAAAGAATAGGGACGGGACCTGCACCAGTGGAAGGGAGCCGTGAAGGAGGAAAGGTTTCCACATACTAGGAAGCCCCTTCGCGGGCGGAGACTGCGGGTGGCAGAGGGGGGAAGCTTCGGAGCCACGGAGGAGAGCGCAGCAACAGGGGTGCGGAGGGCAAAGCGGAGAGACTCCCGCACAGAGACTCAGCGCCGAGCAGCACTCACCAGCCCGAGAGGCTTGTCTGCTCACCCGCCGGGGCGGGCGGGGGCTGGGAGCTGAGGCTCGGGGGCTTCGGTTGGATCGCAGGGAGAGGACTGGGGTTGGCGGTGTGAACACAGCCTGAAGGGGTTAGTGCACCACAGCTAGCCGGGAGGGAGTCCGGGAAAAGGTCTGGAGCTGCCAAAGAGGCAAGAGAATTTTTCTTACCTCTTTTCGTGCCTCTTTGTGCGCAAGGAGAGGGGATTAAGAGCGCTGCTTAAAGGAGCTCCAGAGACGGGAACGAGCCGCGGCTATCAGCGCGGACCCCAGAGACAGGCATGAGATGCTAAGGCTGCTGCTGCCACCACCAAGAAGCCTGTGTGCGAGCACAGGTCACTATCCACACTGGCCCTCTTGGGAGCCGGTGCAGCCCGCCACTGCCAGGGTCCTGTGATCCAGGGACAACTTCCCCGGGAGAACGCACGGCGTGCCTCAGGCTGCTGCAACGTCACGCTGGCCTCTGCCGCCACAGGCTCGCCCCGCATCCGTACCCCTCCCTCCCCCTGGCCTGAGTGAGCCAGAGCCCCCAAATCAGCTGCTCCTTCAAACCCGTCCTGTCTGAGCAAAGAACAGATGCCCTCAGGCGACCTACACGCAGAGGTGGGGCCAAATACAAAGCTGAACCCCAGGAGCTGTGCGAACAAAGAACAGAAAGGGAAATCTCTCCCAGCAGCCTCAGAAGCAGCGGATTAAAGCTGCACAATCAACTTGATGTACCTGCATCTGTGGAATACCTGAATAGACAACAAATCATCCAAATTGAGGAGCTGGACTTTGGGAGCAAGATATATTATTTTTTCCCCTTTTCCTCTTTTTGTGAGTGTGTATTTGTATGCTTCTGTGTGAGATTTTGTCTGTATAGCCTTGCTTTCAACATTTGTCCTAGGGTTCTGTCCGTCCGTTTTTTTTGTTGTTGTTTTTTTTACTTAAAAAAAAATTTTTTTTTCTTAATAATTATTTTTAATTTTTTATTTTAATAACCTTATTTTATTTTATGTTACTTTATTTTATTTTATTTTATCCTCTTTCTTTCTTTCTTTCTATTTTTTCTCCCTTTTATTCTGAGCCATGGGGATGTAAGACCCTTGGTGCTCCAGCCAGGCATCAGGGCTGTGCCTCTGAGATGGGAGAGCCAACTTCAGGACACTGGGCCACAAGAGACCTCCCAGCTCCACGTAATACCAAACGGCAAAAATCTTTGAGAGATCTCCATCTCAAAACCAAGACCCAGCTTCACTCAACGACCAGCAAGCTACAGTGCTGGACACCCTATGCCAAACAACTAGCAAGACAGGAACACAGCCCCATCCATTAGCAGAGAGGCTGCCTAAAACCATAATAAGGCCACAGACACCCCAAAACACACCACCAGCCATGGAACTGCCCACCAGAAAGACAAGATCCAGCCTCATCCACCAGAACACAGGCACTAGTCCCCTCCACCAGGAAGCCTACACAACCCACTGAACCAACCTTAGCCACTGGGGACAGACACCAAAAACAATGGGAACTACAAACCTGCAGCCTGCGAAAAGGAGACCCTAAACACAGTAAGATACGCAAAATGAGAAGACAGAAAAACACACAGCAGATGAAGGAGCAAGGTAAAAACACACCAGACCTAACAAATGAAGAGGAAATAGGCAGTCTACCTGAAAAAGAATTCAGAATAATGATAATAAAGATGATCCAAAATCTTGGAAATAGAATAGACAAAATGCAAGAAACATTTAACAAGGACCTAGAAGAACTAAAGAGGAACCAAGCAACGATGAAAAACACAATAAATGAAATTAAAAATACTCTAGATGGGATCAATACCAGAATAACTGAGGCAGAAGAAAGGATAAGTGACCTGGAAGATAAAATGGTGGAAATAACTACTGCAGAGCAGAATAAAGAAAAAAGAATGAATAGAACTGAGGACACTCTCAGAGACTTCTGGACAACATTAAACGCACCAACATTTGAATTATAGGGGTCCCAGAAGAAGAAGAGGAAAAGAAAGGGACTGAGAAAATATTTGAAGAGATTGTAGTTGAAAACTTCCCTAATATGGGAAAGGAAATAGTTAATCAAGTCCTGGAAGCACAGAGAGTCCCATACAGGATAAGTCCAAGGAGAAACACGCCAAGACACATATTAATCAAACTACCAAAAATTAAATATAAAGAAAACATATTAAAAGCAGCAAGGGAAAAACAACAAATAACACACAAGGGAATCCCCATAAGGTTAACAGTTGATCTTTCAGCAGAAACTCTGCAAGCCAGAAGGGAGTGGCAGGATATACTTAAAGTGATGAAGGAGAAAAACCTACAACCAAGATTACTCTACCCAGCAAGGATCTCATTCAGATTTGATGGAGAAATTAAAACCTTTACAGACAAGCAAAAGCTGAGAGAGTTCAGCACCACCAAACCAGCTTTACAACAAATGCTAAAGGAACTTCTCTAGGCAGGAAACACAAGAGAAGGAAAAGACCTACAATAACAAACCCAAAACAATTAAGAAAATGGGAATAGGAACATACATATTGATAATTACCTTAAATGTAAGTGGATTAAATGCTCCCACCAAAAGACACAGACTGGCTGAATGGGTACAACAACAAGTCCCATATATAAGCTGCCTACAAGAGACCCACTTCAGACCTAGGGACACATACAGACTGAAAGTGAGGGGATGGAAAAAGATATTCCATGCAAATGGAAATCAAAAGAAAGCTGCAGTAGCAATTCTCATATCAGACAAAATAAACTTTAAAACAAAGACTATTACAAGAGACAAAGAAGGACTTTACATAATGATAAGGGATCAATCCAAGAAGAAGATATAACAATTGTAAATATTTATGCACCCAACATAGGAGCACCTCAATACATAAGGCAAATGCTAACAGCCATAAAAGGGGAAATCGACAGTAACACAATCATAGTAGGGGACTTTAACACCTCACTTTCACCAATGGACAGATCATCCAAAATGAAAATAAATAAGGAAACACAAGCTTTAAATGATACATTAAACAAGATGGACTTAATTGATATTTATAGGACATTCCACCCAAAAACAACAGAATACACATTTTTCTCAAGTGCTCATGGAACATTCTCCAGGATAGACCCTATCTTGGGTCACAAATCAAGCCTTGGTAAATTTAAGAAAATTGAAATCATATCAAGTATCTTTTCTGACCACAATGCTATGAGACTGGATATCAATTACAGGAAAAGATCTGTAAAAAATACAAACACATGGAGGCTAAACAATACACTACTTAATAATGAAGTGATCACTGAAGAAATCAAAGGGGAAATCAAAAAATACCTAGAAACAAATGACAATGGAGACACGACGACCCAAAACCTATGGGATGCAGCAAAAGCAGTTCTAAGAGGGAAGTTTATAGCAATACAATCCTACCTTAAGAAACAGGAAACATCTCAAATAAACAACCTAACCTTACACCTAAAGCAATTAGAGAAAGAAGAACAAAAATCCCCAAAGTTAGCAGAAGGAAAGAAATCATAAAGATCAGATCAGAAATAAATGAAAAAGAAATGAAGGAAACGATAGCAAAGATCAATAAAACTAAAAGCTGGTTCTTTGAGAAGATAAACAAAATTGATAAACCATTAGCCAGACTCATCAAGAAAAAAAGGGAGAAAACTCAAATCAATAGAATTAGAAATGAAAAAGGAGAAGTAACCACTGACACTGCAGAAATACAAACGATCATGAGAGATTACTACAAGCAACTCTACGCCAATAAAATGGACAACCTGGAAGAAACGGACAAATTCTTAGAAATGCACAATGTGCCGAGACTGAACTAGGAAGAAATAGAAAATATGAACAGACCAATCACAAGCACTGAAATTGAAACTGATTAAAAATCTTCCAACAAACAAAAGCCCAGGACCAGATGCCTTCACAGGAGAATTCAATCAAACATTTAGAGAAGAGCTAACACCTATCCTTCTCAAACGCTTCCAAAATACTGCAAAGGGAGGAACACTCTCCAACTCATTCTACGAGGTCACCATCACCCTGATACCAAAACCAGACAAAGATGTCACAAAGAAAGAAAACTACAGGCCAGTATCACTGATGAACATAGATGCAAAACTCCTCAACAAAATACTAGCAAACAGAATCCAACAGCACATTAAAAGGATCATACACCATGATCAAGTGGGGTTTATTCCAGGAATGCAAGGATTCTTCAATATACGCAAATCAATCAACGTGATACACCATATTAACAAATTGAAGGAGAAAAACCATATGATCATCTCAATAGATGCAGAGAAAGCTTTCGACAAAATTCAACACCCATTTATGATAAGAACGCTTCAGAAAGTGGGCATAGAGGGAACTTACCTCAACATAATAAAGGCGATATAAGACAAACCCACAGCCAACATCGTCCTCAATGGTGAAAAACTGAAACCATTTCCACTAAGATCAGGAACAAGACAAGGTTGCCCACTCTCACCACTATTATTCAACATAGTTTTGGAAGTTTTAGCCACAGCAATCAGAGAAGAAAAAGAAATAAAAGGAATCACAAAGTCAGAAAAGAAGAAGTAAAGCTGTCACTGTTTGCAGATGACATGATACGATATATAGAGAATCCTAAAGATGTCTACCAGAAAACTACTAAACTAATCAATGATTTTGCAGGATACAAAATTAATGCACAGAAATCTCTTGCATTCCTATACACTAATGACGAAAACTCTGAAAGTAGAAATTAAGGAAAACACTTCCCATTTACCACTGTAACAAAAAGAATAAAATACCTAGGAATAAACCTACCTAAGGAGACAAGAGACCTGTATGCAGAAAATTATAAGACACTGATGAAAGTAATTAAAGATGATACCAAAAGATGGAGAGATATACCATGTTCTTGGATTGGAAGAATCAATATTGTGAAAATGACTATACTACCCAAAGCAATCTACAGATTCAATGCAATCCCTATCAAACTACCAATAGCATTTTTACGGAACTAGAACAAAAAATCTTAAAATTTGTATGGAGACACTAAAGACCCCGAATAGCCAAAGCAGTCTTGAGGAAAAAAAATGAGCTGGAGGAAGCTAACTCCCTGACTTCAGACTATACTACAAAGCTACAGTAATCAAGACAATATGATACTGGCACAAAAACAGAAACATAGATCAATGGAAAAGATAGAAAGAACAGAGATAAACCCACGCACATATGGTCACCTTATATTTGATAAAGGAGGCAAGCATATACAGTGGAGAAAAGACAGCCTCTTCAATAAGTGGTGCTGGGAAAACTGGACAGCTACATGTAAAAGTATGAAATTACAACACTCCCTAACACCATACACATAAATAAACTCCAAATGAATTAATGACCTAAATGTAAGGCCAGACACTATCAAACCCTTAGAGGAAAACATAGGCAGAACACTCTATGACATAAATCACAGCAAGATCCTCTTTGACCCAGCTCCTAGAGAAATGGAAATAAAAACAAAAATAAACAAATGGGACCTAATGAAACTTAAAAGCTTTTGCACAGCAAAGGAAACCATAAACAAGACCAAAAGACAACTCTCAGAATGGGAGAAAATATTTGCAAATGAAGCAACTGACAAAGGATTAATCTCCAAAATTTATAAGCAGCTCATGCAGCTCAATAACAAAAAAACAAACAACCCAATCCAAAAATGGGCAGAACACCTAAGTAGACATTTCTCCAAAGAAGATATACAGATTGCCAACAGACACATGAAAGAATGCTCAACATCATTAATCATTAGAGAAATGCAAATCAAAACTACAATGAGATATCATCTCACACCGGTCAGAATGGCCATCATCAAAAAATCTAGAAACAATAAATGCTGGAGAGGGTGTGGAGAAAAGGGAACACTCTTGCACTGTTGGTGGGAATGTAAATTGATACAGCCACAATGGAGAACAGTATGGAGGTTCCTTAAAAAACTAAAAATAGAACTACCATACGACCCAGCAATCCCACTACTGGGCATATACCCTGAGAAAACCATAATTCAAAAAGAGTCATGTACCAAAATGTTCATTGCAGCTCTATTTACAATAGCCAGGACATGGAAGCAACCTTAGTGTCCATCATCGGATGAATGGATAAAGAAGATGTGGCACATATATACAACGGAATATTACTCAGCCATAAAAAGAAATGAAATTGAGTTATTTGTAGTGAGGTGGATAGAGTTAGAGTCTGTCATACAGAGTGAAGTAAGTCAGAAAGAGAAAAACAAATACAGTATGCTAACACATATATATGGAATCTAAGGAAAAAAATAAAAAGGTCATGAAGAACCTAGTGGCAAGGCGGGAATAAAGACACAGACCTACTAGAGAATGGACTTGAGGGTATGGGGTGGGGGAAGGGCAAGCTGTGACAAAGTGAGAGAGTGGCATGGACATATATACACTACTAAACGTAAAATAGATAGCTAGTGGGAAGCAGCCGCATAGCACAGGGAGGTCAGCTCGGTGCTTTGTGACCAGCTAGAGGGGTGGGATAGGGAGGGTGGGAGGGAGGGAGATGCAAGAGGGAAGAGATATGGGAACATATGTATATGTATAACTGATTCACTTTGTTATAAAGCAGAAACTAACAAACCACTGTAAAGCAATTATACTCCAATAAAGATGTTAAAATAAAAAAAATTTTTAAAGAAAAAAAAAAAATAGAAGGATGCCCATATTACCATTATTATTTTCTTTACCATAATGTGCTGGAGGTCCCAGTCAGCACATTTTGGTAAGGAAAATAAATAGATAAGGAGTGGAAAAGAAGAAACCATCTGTCATTAGTTATAGATAATTTCATTTTCCCTGTACAAAACCCAAGAGAATCAGATGAATTATTAGTTTACAAAGTAGCTAGATGAAATCAATATATATAATTATATTGTTTTACTTGCTACCAAAAAAGACCCATTTAACTAATGTTTTTTTTAAAACACCATTTATAATAGCAACAAAAAAACAAGGTACCTAGAAATAAATGTAATAAAAGATATGTGAGCACCATATGTGTAAAACAATTAAATTTCATTAAATGAAATTAAAGAAGATCTAAATCAATTAAAAATATAATATGTTCATAGGTATGAAGACTTAAATCCATAAAAAAGTAAATTCTTCTCAAATTGATCTGAGATAAATTAATTCTAATAAAAATCCAGGCTTTTTACAAAGCTTTATAAGCTGGTTCTTCTAAATTTATATAAAAAACAAAAGGTCACAGAAACAGACTCATAGTCATAGAAAACTTATGGTTACCAGAGGGGAAAGGCTGGGGAGGAGATATATTAGGAGTCTGGGATTAACAGATACAAACTACTATATATAAAATAGATACACAACAAGGTCCTACTGTATAGCACAGGGAACTATATTCAATATCTTTTAATAACCTATAATGGAAGAGAATCTGAGTAAGAATAGATATGTATATATATATATATATATATATATATAATTGAATCACTTTGCTATGCACCTGAAACTATTAAAATATTATAAATGAACTATACTTTAGGGCTTCCCTGGTGGTGCAGTGGTTAAGAACCCACCTGCCAATGGAGGGGACACGGGTTCGAGCCCTGGTCTGGGAAGATCCCACATGCCACGGAGCAACTAAGCCCGTGTGCCACAACTACTGACCCTGTGCTCTAGAGCCCGCGAACCACAACTACTGAGCCCACGTGCCACAACTACTGAAGTCCGCGCTCCTAGAGCCCGTGCTCCGCAACAAGAGAAGCCACCACAATGAGAAGCCCCCACTCGCTGCAACTAGAGAAAGCCTGCGTGCAGCAACGAAGACCCAATGCAGCCAAAAATTAATTAATTAATTTTTAAAAAAAGAAAAAATATCAACTATACTTTAATTTTTAAAAAATCAAAAGTAGCCAAGACACTCCTGAAGAAGAAGAATGTAGATATAGAGGGATACCCCCACCAGATATCAATATGTATTATAAAGAGGAAAATCTGATCTTGGGAATAGAGGATTCCTTTAAAAAGACACACACACAACCATAAGTTGCAAAGGAAAAGATCAATGTATTCAACTAAATTAAAATTGAGAACTTCTGTTGGCAGAAGGATACCATAAAAAATAAATAAATAGAAAGACAGGCTACAGACTGAAAGAAAATTTGTGATACTTAGGAATAACAAAGGATTCATATTCAGAATCTATAGAGAAGTACAAATCAACTAGAAAAATACAAAACAAAAGCGGGAAAAAGTGGTGAAAGACAGGAGCATTTACATTACAGAAGAGGAAACACAAGCATTTAAAAAGATTCTCAATCTAAACTGCATTAAATGCAAATTAGAACCACACACAAAAAAATACTATTGTAGGTCCATCAGACCTGCAAAAGTAAAAAAGTCTAAAAATGACAGAAGTTAGGAAAGATTTAAAGCAACAGATATTTAGACATTGCTGGTGTAATGTAAATTTGTGCAATTGCTTTGGGAAACAATTTCGCATTGTCCCATGTATGTGTATTGTATATATGCATATCCTACGATCCTAGGTATCTACATACAGTTCACTCCTAGCCAGCTACAATCAGAGTATAGTAATTCTAATATCAATTTTGTAATAGGGAAAAAAAAGGAAACAGTCTTGCTAGTCATACCAGTAGCTTGGAAGATAAATTGTAGAATTTTTAATCAATGAAATACTATAGAGCAATAGAAAATAATTAACTACAGGTAGCCCCATCAACACAGATAAATCTCAAAAAAACTACAAGACTCAGCAAAACTGTAAGTCAATAGGACCACATTCAGTATAATTTCTTATATGTAAAATTCAAAAGCTGCAACACTGAACAAATTTTTACATATTCAAACAAAGCAAAAGAATAACAAACACAAAATTAAGCATATTAGTTTCCTCTGAAAAGCCAGCAAAAGGTGGATGGGCTCTTGAAGGATACACAAGGACCTTCAAAAGTACTAGAAACATTCCATATCTTAAACTGAGTAAGACCCACATCTGTGTGTTGGTGTTACTTTTAATATCTTCCACATACATTGTAGTATTCCTTTGTACCCATGCAGTATTTAATAAAATTATTTATATGGGATTAATAACCCTTTCCCATCTACATGCAGGGATACTGTGATATTGTCTGATGATATTGTAACTTTGTAATCTGTTAACTCTTAATCATAAGTAAAAATTATATATATATATATATATATAAAACACATATTTAATGTTAGATGCATAACAATAATAATGTGTTCCATCATCTGTTATGCTTGGACCATGAGCCAGGAGAGCTTTGATCAGGAAATAGAATTAAATGATTAAAAGCAGAGAGACCCAGACATTGGAGAACTGAAGAAATGTGAGCACGAAAAACCACCAGAGAGAAGTGTGTTGAGTTCTGGAACAGTTAGAGACGGCGTTCTAGAGGGGGAGGACAGCTGACTCAGATGAAAAACTCTAGCCACTCAGGCAATGCCAAGATCAACTGGCAGCCAGGTTGAGGCTTGGGAACTTTCAGGAGTGAACCTGCAGAGAGAGGGATCTGGGTAGACCAGGAGTGAAACAGGAAAGAGCAAAACAAGTAAAAGTAGGCTATACACACAGAGGCAGGGAAGAGACAAGCATAAACCGGAAAGGGCCAGAATGCTGTACAGAGCACTTGTACATTAATTATCAGCTGCACTTTTCTTTTTTCTGACCCATAGTTCAATTCATAGTTCATAGTTCATTCATAGTTCATATTTCAATTTATTAGCACTTCATTCAATTTTTTTTTCCTGCTGCACTTTAAATCAACAACCGTTGTGTAGCCACATGAGAAGGAAAAATAGAAAGCTATTAAGGGCATTTCTTGGGCTATAGTCTGAAGAAAAGCAAAATCCAGGGCCAGCACACCAGCGACATTGGCCCACAGGTGTGTTCTCATTGGCCTGCCCTGCAGTGCCACTGATGTTGTTGTTTTAACTTGAATTAGTTACCAAGATTTAAAACCCAGATTTCTGATTTGAGTTGAAATCAGAAGACATGGCAACACAGGGCCTGGATTACTAACAGCCATCTTCTGGAATGGAGTAGCCCCTGCCTGCTTTGGGAGTGGAAGCATTCTGCAGTTCACAGAGGTCCCCACCCAGGTGACCCCACTCGTGTGTGTAGTCTGCTGTCGCCTGTCAGTATCTGACTCTGGTCACCTTGTTTGTACCTTTGGGAGGACAATAAAAATAACCATAAGTTTCAACAATGAGTCTCCCAAAGTGGGTGCTTGGGGGAGAAGCCTCTCCCCCCAAAATGGAAGAAGTAGGAAGAAGCTCTATTCAAAGGTCCCAGCTTGTCTTATGGTTTTAATTTTATGTGCATACATTTATCATCTCCAACCCAATGAGAGCAATAAAACAAGAATCTGTGATTACATAACTGTTTCATTTAGGGAAGTTCAATGACCTTTTTAAATGTTTCAGTTTTCTTGTTATTATTTTTATTGACCTGACTAACATCTGACCTGAGCAGCTGCTCTTTGGAGAGCTGTCATGGGTGACCACAAGCTGGTGGCCAGACACAGGGAAACATGAGGCTGCAGTGCAGTACAGCTGCCGTCTATTTGGAAACAAAAGGCACTGGCAGTCCAGCCTAACAGGCAGCCACAAAGAACAAGAGGTTCTGGGGTTAAATCACGGGGTGGATCGGGGATCTAGGAAGTGCTGTAATACCAACAACAGCTGCAAATCAAAGCAGAGCTGCAGGAAGAACCCACAGTAATGTCTGGAGCTTTCAGGATACACAAACACACCCAGCATCCACGGTCCCTGGAACAAGAGGTAAGCTAGCCCCTAGAGAAGACCAAATTATATAAACCCAGCTAACAAAATATCAGGGCAGAGAAGAAGCAGGTACAAATTATCAGGCCTTGTTGATAATACCTTCTTGTTGATGTGGTATATCAATATAAACCCACACTTTTGGGGTGAACCAGAAACCCAGTAAGGTGGTCTTGATCAACTAGTTTCATTTCAATACATGTCTCTCCCTTACTTAGAGATGCCCAATTTTTTCCACTGGGGCCCAAACCCACTTTAAGTGGCCCTGCAGAGTAATAACACAGAGAACAAGCAGACTACTTTCTCCCATAAACTGAATTCTCCATGGTTCTATATTAGGCACTTATAGAAATTCTAAAAATTTAAATTGTCACTTATTATACCAATGCAAGAAGGTATGTGGAACATCTTAGTCTAGAGAAACATCAGGTTCAGGTGGCATTTCTTCCTTTCCTTGCTTTCTTTTAGAAGTTGAAATCAGAATACAGAGTTACTTGAACACACGAAGTGGTCAACTTGGCAACAGCATGATTTCTTATCAAGAAGAGAAAGCAATATTAAAAATCAGAAGACTTGATCTATAATCTTAAACCATAATCTAGATCCAGCTCTGCCACTTACTAGCCAAGTGATCTTGGGCAAGTCACTTCACCTCTCTAGACCTCAGTTTAATCACCCATAAAATGAGAATAAGAAAAATTGAGCCCTGTAACTACTGGGGTTGATAGGGGATCCAATAAAATAAAGCATGACAATACATTTCAACAGGATGTAAAAATGCTTCACTCCTGTAGAAGAATATTAGTGGACCGTTTTATATGCTGCCTTGCACTCAAGCCAGGTTCACTTCAGTTTCTTGACAGGAAAGCACATAACAGGTACAGAAGAACCCAATCACATCAATTGTTCCAGGGAAGGTTTGTAGTCATAACACAAGTGTAATGGTTAATTTTATGTGTCAACCTCACCGGCCACCAGGTGCCCAGATTAAATATTATTTCTGGGTGTGTCTATGAGAATGTTTCCGGGTGAAATTAGCTTTTGGCTTGGTGGACTCAGTAAAGTAGATGGCCCTCTCCTGTGTGACTGGGTATCATCCAATCCACTGAGGGCCTCAACAGAACAAAAGGCAGAAGAAAGAGGAGTTTCTTTTTTTCCTGCCTCACTGCTTAAGCTGGGACATCTCATCTCATCTTCTCCTTCTGCTGGACTGAGATTTACACCATTGGCTCCCCTGGTTCTTAGGCCTTCGAACTCAGACTGAATTACACGACCAACTTTCTCATAGGTTTCCCCTTTGTGGATGGCAGATCCTGGGACTTCTCAGCCTCCGTTAATCACGTGAGTCAACTCCTCATAATAAATCTCTCTATCTATCTACACACACACACACACACACACATGCACACACATACACGTGTGTGTGTGTGTGTGTGTATCTTTGATTAGTTGTTTCTCTGGAGAACCCTGACTAATACAATAGACAACACTCAACCCCTGGGTTATCTGTTCAAAATAGATGGAAGAAAAGCAGAACTGCACATCATTCCTTCTGATGTAGCTGGCTTTAGCTGGCATTGCGTATCCACAGTCTCAACAAACTCAGAGCAAGAAAGGCCTCCTCCCATTCCCCATTTCCTACCACACTAAAACCCAGGATTACACATCTAACTGAATGTCGTTCAAAGTTTTTCCGAAACAAACGATCAGTTTTACTCCTCTGAATTGGATCTCCCATGTTTCAAAAATTCTACAACTTTAAGTTTGGATGTGGAGCCAACAGCAGTCATATATCCAGTCTGAAATCTGCATGGAGCATTTCATAAGTACTCAGAACAAAGGTGACTCTTTTATCTAAGTCATACAATGCAGTATCTAGCTAGATTAGACCCTAATAAGAATCATCAGTTGAAAATAAAAAGAATTAAAAAGATGTTTCCTGTTCAGATGTTGGCTTTCAAAATACGATATACTCTTGGTCAAGATATTTTAAGTGCTTTGTTTAAAATACTGACATACATGAAAATTTTAAATGACCCCCTATTCTCAAGTCTCTGTTGCATGCAATAACTTAATTTTTAAATATTTTATTATGTAATATTCAATGTATACAAAGGAATACACGTGAAACATATATAAGCTATGAAGCATAATAATGCAAAGGACATACGCAAGCCCACTAACCAATTTAAGAACTAGAACCTGTTTTAGTAACAGGAGTAGAGAGAATAAAACTAATGATTCAGGGTCTTGCAATGCCTGAAAATCATTATTCCAAACATCAGAATGCAGGGCAAACTGTCAATTAGGGGAAAATGGTTTCTTCACACCCACTTTTCCAGGGATATATGAATTAAAAAAAAAAAAAAAAAAAAAAGCCAGATGAAGAAAAGCTTAAGTCAAAGGAATGGCTCCCTAGTGGCAGCATTCAAACACTAGTGATGGACCAGTTGGTAAACTATCTTGGACAAGGAGCCCTCTTATATATAAGCAACAGCCAACTTCATCCATGAAGAAAACAAACAAAAACCTCGTAGGCAACACAATTATGAAATTCCATTATCTTCAATTTAAACATGATGAGCCTAGACCCAAGCTAAAAACAGACAATTCAGTCAAGCATTGTATTTTAAAATCTTGATTTGTAAACTACTCTTCATAAGAGATAAATTAACACAGGGCCACAAGCTTCAGTAAGTTACAGAAAGATATGATATTGAGGCACAACCCTAACTCTGGTTCTCCTCATTGTCAGTCTCTCCTGCCCAATCTTGGATAGCAAACATACTTAGGCCTTTTCTTAAAGTGAAATCGTCTAGATCATATGCATTGTTCTGAGTGGCTCTTCTACTCCTAACTGTTTCAGCAGTTCTGACTTTCATATAAAGAAGACAACACTAAATTCCAGTATGGCTTCTCAGCACATAGATCTTAGCGCAGTAGAAGATCTAATGGACCAGTGGCAAAATTCAACCTGTATGACCTTAAGGAAATTTAACACTCCTCTGTACTTTTCAACCTCCTCCTCAGAAACATGAGAGAACAGACAAGATAAATTCTAAGGTCCATTCCAATTCTAAAATTCTGAAACTGCCTTTGATTTTTTTTTAACATCTTTATTAGAGTATAATTGCTTTACAATGGTGTGTCAGTTTCTGCTTTATAACAAAGTGAATCAGTTATACATATACATATGTCCCCACTGCCTTTGATTTTAACATTCAATCTATTTGTTAAAAGAAATGCATGATTCTTTTTTTTTTTCTTTTTTGGCTGCTTCCGGTCTTAGTTGCGGCATGCAGGATATTTGTTGCCATGCAGGATCTTTTCGTTGTGTCACGAGGGCTCTTCCTTGCGGCACGCGGGCTTCTTTCTAGTTGTGGCACGGCGCATGGGCTCCAGAGGGCACGGGTTCAGTAGTTGCAGCATGCAGGCTCTAAAGCGCACAGGCTTAGCTGTCCCATGGTACGTGGAATCTTAGTTCCCTGACCAGGAAGCAAACCCGTGTCCCCTGCATTGGAAGGCAGATTCTTAACCACTGGACCACCAGTGAAGCCCCAAAATGCATGATTCTTTTGTGCTATCCCTGAAATCTTAGAGGAAAGCCTCTCACCTCTGCCTTCCAATGTATTCTAATTTAATCCTTCTCTTTCCTGACTTCCAAAGTGTTTTTGTGGATTCTCTTTGGGATTAGAAATGAATCTTCCTCCAACCTAAACCAATGCCTAAAACAAAAAGGAAGACTAGGGCAAAGAATCTAGCATCCTTATGATTAATTTTTCCCCAGAAGAGAACCAAGTTTACCCTGATCCACTTGACAAATACACAGTCAAGCAGTACCTCTTCTGAAGCTTATCAGGGTGGTGAGACTTTTTTACTAAGCTCTGTATTAAAAATAACTAACTCTACTCTCAAGAGCCTTCCATTTTAAGTAAGTTTATTCTACTAAGAGAAGCTGTTTCTCGGGAGTCTATTCTTAGAATTGTCAAATCTTTTTCACAATGAATACCTCTAAACCTATTTTGAATATAACAAAACAGACTTTAAACACAATTTACAGAATGGTTTGATTACAAAGAGGTTCTCATTAATTCGGTTTGGGATAGTGTGTGTTATTCCAATGAAAGTCAAATATCCCCTGCCTTCCTTATCATCTTCTTCTCCATCTCAATTAAGAAGTTCAGACATATTGCAGGGTGAGGGGTGTTCCCAGGGAGCCGCTGCTATAGGTGTGAGAGAAGAGAGATCCAGCTAACTACAAATATCTCTCACTCAAAGTTCTGATAGTTTTATATCTGATTCCTTCTCCCCAACCATGAAAATTTCAGTTCAGTTCACATAAAAGTTGAGCCACTCTTATTAATAATACTTGGAAAAAGAGGATGAATCCAGAATAAAGGTGGGTTCCTTCTCAACCAAGTCCAGCATGGTGTCACGCTCAGAAAAAGACATTAAATTTGAAATCCATAAAAAACTGAAAGGCAATTTAAATCACTAATCCAGTCTCTTGAAAAATGCCAAAGGGATCACTCTACATTATACTCAAGAGTATAAAGCCCTCTTCACCCATCTATTTGTAATAAGTAGCCCTCAGTACAGCACGGCACTTGCACCACGCTCCTAATCTTACTCTTCAGCCCTCCCCCAAATAGTTCCTCAAAATCAGCCCAAACTGGGTCTTCTCTCCCCATAATTCAGGGTTTTTCTGAGCAATGCCTTTCTTTCAATATGAACTCGTTACACTTTCCAGTATAAATCTGATGTAAATTGAGCCTTTCTTTGTTCCTTTCAGTCTCCAATTCTACCCATTATACTTTCACCCAAACCCCAGACCCATTGCTCCTACTGACAGCAAAAGATATGGGGGGAGAGGAAATATTCATAGTCAATGTTTCCAACCAGGTCGTGAGGGAACTAACAGTGGCTGGTTATGGTCTATGAGCATTTAGCATTAACTCTCACCCCTTTCTATATACTTTCCTGTAAAGATGGGTCTTGAACATGAAAAAATTAGGTTCAAGATGCATATTAAGTTATTCCAATGAGATACATTTGCAGGAGTTTGGGGAGTAAGGAGGAGGCCATCTTCCTGCTGCTATTACTACTGACCAAGAGGTTCAAAGGGACGTGAGGTTTTGTAGCCAGCCTCAGGATTCAGGATTCCAGATGGAGACAGGCAATTACAGCAGCAACAGAAACCACAGCTGGAGCAGTTTCCTGATCTTTGGATTCCAGCTACAGTCTAAACACTTGAAATCAATAGATAAGAGGTAGCTCCCTGACTTCTGCTCCTATGGTCCTTCCAAGTTTCTAAATCCCTATATTAAATCCTTCCTGAAATATCTAGAGTGATTTCCAAGTTTGGCCCTGAACTGACAGATATTAAGGGGTGTAAAGAAAGAAGATAAAGCAAAAGGCAAGGAGAAAAGAGTAGAGACTCTTCTGCTGGCACCTTTGAGACAGACAGAGAAAATTGTGACAAAGTAAAGTTGGCATTATCCATTAGGAAAATGCAAATTGAAACCGCAGTAAGGTACCACTTCACACTCACTAGGATGGCTAGAATAAAATATTAGATAACAAGTATTGATAAGGCTGTGGAGAATTTGAAATTTTCATACACTGCAGGTAGGAACGGAAAATAGTGCAGCCACTTTGGAAAACGGTTTGGCAGTTCCTCAACATGTTAAACATAGAGTTATCTTATGACCCAGCAATTCCACTCCTAGGTGTATACTCAACAGAAGTTAAAATATACATCTACACAAAAATGTGTACACAAATATTCAAAGAAATATTATTAATTATAGTCAAGAGGTAGAAACAGAATAAAAATATATCAAGCAATAATTGGATAAATAAAATGTGGTGTATCTATACAATGGAATATTTTTCAGAAATAAAATAAATGAAGTGCTCATACATGCTACAAAATAGATGAACTTGAAAACACTATGCAAAGTAAAAGAAAGTAGTCACAAGGACCACATATTGTGAGATTCAATTTATATGAAATGCCCATAGTAGGCAAATCTATTGACACAGAAAGTAGATTAGTGTTTGCTTAGGGATGGGGACTCAAGGAATAATGGATAAGGGGTGCAGAATTTCTTTTGGGAGTAATAAAACTGTTCTAAAATTGTGGTGATGGATGCACAACTAAATATGTACTGAATACTGAATATATACTAGTATACTGAATATACTAAAGCCACTGAATTCCACACTCTATATGGGCATATTAAATGGTAATATACAGCTCAATAAAGTTGTTGTTTAAAAGATGCAAGGCAAATCTTGGGAAAGAAAAATGGAGTTGGAGGAATCAGGCTCCCAGACTTCAGACTATACTACAAAGCTACAGTAATCAAGACAGTATGGTACTGGCACAAAAACAGAAACATAGATCAATGGAACAGGATAGAAAGTCCAGAGATAAACCCACGCACATATGGTCACCTTATTTTTGATAAAGGAGGCAAGAATATACAATGGTGAAAAGACAGCCCCTTCAGTAAGTGGTGCTGGGAAAACTGGACAGCTACAGGTAAAAGAATGAAATTAGAACACCATACACAAAAATAAACTCAAAATGGATTTGAGACCTAAATGTAAGACCGGACACTATAAAACTCTTAGAGGAAAACATAGGCAGAACACTCTATGACATAAATCACAGCAAGATCCTTTTTGAACCACCTCCTAGAGAAATGGAAATAAAACCAAAAATAAACAACTTGGACCTAATGAAACTTAAAAGCTTTTGCACAGCAAAGGAAACCATAAACAAGATGAAAAGATAACCCTAAGAATGGGAGAATATATTTGCAAACGAAGCAACTGACAAAGGATTAATCTACAAAATTTACATGAACCTCAATATCAAAAAAACAAACAACTCAATCCAAACATGGGCAGAAGACCTAAATAGACATTTCTCCAAAGAAGATATACAGATTGCCAACAAACACATGAAAGGGTGCTCAACATCACTAATCATTAGAGAAATGCAAATCAAAACTAAAATGAGGTATCACCTCACACCAGTCAGAATGGCCATCATCAAAAAATCTACAAACAATAAATGCTGGAGAGGGTGTGGAGAAAAAGGAACCCTCTTGCACTGTTGGTTGGAATGTAAATTGATACAGCCATTATGGAGAACAGTATTGAGTTTCCTTAAAAAACTAAAAATAGAACTACTATATGACCCAGCAATCCCACTACTGGTCATATACCCTGAGAAAGCCATAATTCAAAAAGAGTCATGTACCACAATGTTCATTGCAGCTCTATTTACAATAGCCAGGACATGAAATCAACCTAAGTGTCCATTGACAGATGAATGGATAAAGAAGATGTGGCACATATATACAATGGAATATTACTCAGCCACAAAAAGAAATGAAATCGAGTTATTTGTAGTGAGGTGGATGGACCTAGAGTCTGTCATACAGAGTGAAGTAAGTCAGAAAGAGAAAAACATATACCATATGCTAACACATATATGTGGAATCTAAAAAAAAAAAGAAATAGGTTATGAAGAACCTAGGGGCAGGAAAGGAATAAAGACGTAGACGTAGAGAATGGACTTGATGACACAGGGAGGGGAAAGGGTAAGCTGGGATGAAGTGAGAGAGTGACATGGACATATATACACTACCAAATGTAAAATAGATAGCTATTGGGAAGCAGCGGCATAGCACAGGGAGATCAGCTCGGTGCTTTGTGACCACCTAGAGGGGTGGGATAGGGAGGGTGGGAGGGAGGGAGATGCAAGAGGGAGGGGATATGGGGATATATGTATATGTATAACTGATTCACTTTGTTATAAAGCAGAAACTAACACAACATTGTAAAGCAATTATACTCCAATACAGATGTTAAAAAAAAAAGATGCAAGGCACAATGAGGACAATATTAAAAATAAAAAGTGAAGTTTGACCATGTGTAAGGGTCAAACTTGACCATGTGTAAGGGGGAAGGCATTAAGGTACAGGTGCAGGAGTGTAAAGAGATAATTCCTAGTGCTCTGACGAATTCTTCTAATGTTCTTACAGAAAGATTTTCAGGAAGAGTTTAAGCTCAGGAACCCTGCATACTAGGGAATACCTACTCATCTGAGGTGATAATGTATTTTCTATGTCAATTATCTAAGTAATTTTGCATCTCAAAAACTATGATGGCAGTCATAGCAAGACTTAGACATTAAATGACAAAAACATTAAATATTTGAATGGAATATCTGATACACAAAGGCAAATTTACTATGAAACTAATGAAGCTTAAGCTTCATTCCTCCTCACTTGCATGGGACCCTTCTAAGGCCCTGGGAAGAGCCTTGGCAATGAATTCACAAGATCACGTGTTCTTGTAAAATTTGCAAAAGTAAGATATTTTTAAAAATTGATCAAGACTGGTGTTCTTTCCATTTAGACTTCCCTTCCATCACTCTTCTTCTTATTTGGGGTGGCACTGGAGTTGCTGCCAACATTTTGGGGATCTGGATATGGGAAAGTTTAGGAGAGATAATGTTTAGTTTGGTATCAGGGATATATTTATGTGGTTCACAGTCAACTTCACCCATCTCTTTTCTACCATCTACATACTTCCAGTGCCAGGTGCTGTAGGCCACATCCGTACTGTCACACCACCTCCAGCTCTCCCAACTGTGTGTCCTCTTTCCCCCTCAAACCTCACCTTAAACAAAGCATGCTAGAGGAAGGATTGATGTATCTTATTCTTTCTAAAGAAAGCTAGGTTATAAAATTGTTATGTAAAATGTAAGGAAAAGTATGCAGCCAAAATGCATCATGCATTTTATTAATAAAAATATCATGTCATTTTCTGAATTTTGTGAAGTTTGTAGTACTGGCCAGCTTTCCTTTAATGTGTTGTATGTTTTGATTTCTCTCATTCTAAATCAGCACTCATATCTAATTAGTACCTAACAGTGTATTTTTAAGCTTGTATTCTTTTTCTTAAAAAGGGTCTCCCAAACTGTATAATCTTCAGGAGCCACAGAACCTGAATCCATCCCTGGAGAGAGAAATATTCCTTTCCTCTTTGAATCCATCTTGTGTAAAGAGAGTAAAACAAACATACATGAATCTCAGTGAAAAGGTTGGACCTACCAGAGTTGAAGAGATGTGAATGGCAATGATTTGCACTGTGTCCCTTAATATTAAGTGGGTATAAAATGTCACTGGCCTTGTCATTATTTTGAGTAGGAACTTACTTGTCTTAATTTGGTGAATGGAAAAACCATTCCAAAGAGCCTTCACAGATTTACTTGGAACCTGGCCCCCATTTCAATTTTTTTTTCATAACATCTTTTCCTCAACCACAGATTCTTCTGCCATATAATTTTCAAGAACATGACTCTCACAGTTGGGCAGCAGATGCTATATACATTTGTGATATAATCAATCATGTGTCTGAATAACGTATGTAAAACTATTCTCAAATTTTTAACCTGAAATCCCAATAGTATCACCTGAAAAAAATTATTCATATGGATAGAGATTTAATGACATTGTCAAACATAGAATAAATATAAGAAAATACAATTAAAAAATTGATTGATTGATTGATTTGGATCCCTACCTCAAAAAAAAGTTCAAATTGACTTAAAAGATAACAATGTCAAAATAAAACCCTAAAACAGTTACCTAAAAACACACATAAGACTTTCTAAATGCTCTAACTTTCATGTCAAAACTAGAAATCATAAACAAAAATAATGAGTAATTTGACTACATAAAACTTTTAAAAGTTCTACATAACCAAAATAAAAACCATATAACAAGATTAAAAGCAAAGTATAAACTGGGGGAAATATTTGCAAAAAGTTAATCTCCTTAAGCTCTAAAAAATACCAAGACTTAAAAGTACAAGACTAATGCTTCAAAAATATATGAGTAGAGGATATGAATAGGAAATTGACAGAATGGAAAATCCCAGGATACAGGAAAAATATTAATTCAAATTAAAGAAACCATGACATACCACTTTTTGCCCACTAAATTGTTAAATTGTTTTCCCTGTGGGCTAATAATACTCAGTTTTAGGGAAGAAGGGGAGAAAGAGACATGTTACCACTTTTATAGAGAGCAATTTCACAGTACCTGTCAAAAGTTTTTAAATGTTAATGCATTTTTACCCAGCAATTTCATTCCTAAGAAAGAGTTCTAAGGAAATATTGTTTATAAAATTTAAAAATTTCAGAGAGCCTGAAAACCCATCAATCAGCAATTAGTTAAATAAACAAACTATTAGTTAAATAAATAAACCATTAGTTAAATAAACAAACTATGGTCCTTATAACAGAATACAATGTATCTATTAAGAAAAATATTATAAAAAATATTTTTCATAAAACATAGATATATTATGTTGCTAAGTAGAAAAAAAGGTATATTATAAAAATATATGCAAAATACAATTCTTATAATTAGAGAACAACCAAGGTAATGGTAGTAGTAATAGCTGACATAAATACTCATTATGTGTTTGGCATTGTTATAAGCCATTGTTATAAGCATGTATTATCTCATTTAAATTTCACAATGATCGTATGAAGTAGTCACTATTACTATCTTTAACTTATAGTGGAGAAAATGAGGCATCAAGAAAACAAATAACTTGCCCAAGGTGAAATCAGGATTTGGACCCAGGTAATCAGACTCCTGCTCCTATAGTCTTAACCACAATGCTAATTTCTTTTTTTTTTTTTTTTTTTTTTTTTTTTTTAAGATTTTTAGAAATTTGATGTAATGTCTGAAACATTTATATTAACATATTTCCATACATATTTCCATACAATTTCCTCACAATGCTAATTTCTGAGTTATATGAT
This sequence comes from Balaenoptera musculus, assembly GCF_009873245.2. Lineage (NCBI taxonomy): Eukaryota > Metazoa > Chordata > Mammalia > Artiodactyla > Balaenopteridae > Balaenoptera > Balaenoptera musculus. Next base: position 96,624,984 of record NC_045787.1, read on the forward strand.
TATTAGATTACAGGAAGAGAGTAGATTAACTGTCATGTTTTAGTAAGAAATTCTCCCAAAATATCAATAACATTTACATCTAGGAAATAGGATTATGGGTGATATTTATTTTCTGATTTTTATTATCTGTATTTTCTAAATTTTCAACAAGAAATGTAAACTGCCACAAAGAGAAAGCAGAGATATTAGTTCTTATAACCTATTCTTTCTGCTCCTTTCCTATCAGTAGGTAAAAAATAATTGTTCTAAATATCACTATTTCCACCTATATATCAAGAGAAAGACCACCCACAGAACCAAAATATTTTAAAGTATTTGCTACCTAATCTTAAAGGCAGGGAAGTCCACCATTCTGGATTTCAGAGTTCTCTTTCATGAATGGAAAAGGGAAGGTGGACACGGCGGGGAGGGAGAAGGGAGCATGAGGGACACAGTTTTAATCTGTCACAAACTAGCAAACACTTTGTCTCCTACAGAAGTTGTTTTATGTATTCATTCATTCCAAAACTTAAATTCAGAAGTTTAGTAATTATATTAAAATCAAAATGGATCAAAGGGCCAGATGTTGCAGGCAGGATGACTAATCAAACAGAGCCTGGGTAACGTGCTCCACGCCTTGCTCAATGGGAAGTAATTACTCTAACATTAGCTTTACAGTGTTTAAACAACCATTTCATTATATTTTTTCTACACTGATTAAATTTTCTCGGCATTGCTAATGCATCATTACATCTGCCTTGCATTTAGATAATGCACAGCATTGCTACTCATTAAAAAGTCCCTATTCTCTTTCATCACCTTAATAAATCTAATTTGGCTTTATTTGCATAAAGTTTGATAAAGAGTGATTAGCTCTCTTACAAATAGCATATCTTGGATGAAAATATCTCTTCTATAACTTGGCTAAAACAGCTCTTCACAGATTTATAAGTGAACCCCCCTAGCAATAGCCACCTAAAAGTGAGGGGGATAAAGGAAACCTTATAGCACAAATGCCGCTGTAGAATTACTGTCTGTGCCTTCCAAGACTGCTGAGGGGTGGATATGATAACCATGGGACCATCTAAGGCACTTTGCTTCTTATTCCTAAATATATAGCCTAAGGAATTATAACAGAGGACAAGAACATCAAGAATAAAAGCTCACATTTTTAGCCTTCTACTTCAATATTCACATTTACCCTCAACACATAGAGACTCAGGACATTTTAGCCCTTGCCCAAGTAAATGAACTGTAAAGTAATCTCTGGAAGATATTAGCTAAGATGAAAAGCTCTGCCAGCGTATCAGATATGCCAGGCAATCACTTACAGAAACTCAAACTATGCCAAGTTCTCAGGGGAACTTTTTTAAGCACTGCAGATAAATGGATTGTGCTGGTGAATAGTATGTGATGACATGGATTCTGCCCTTTGAACTTAGGGTTTTGATAACAGAAACTCAAAACCACGAAACAAGTGCCCTTGGAAATCTGAAATAGAGAGCATGAGGTCCTAAAAGGAAAGAGAATATCCACTGAAATCAATATGCCATATACTGCCTTTGCACTCGAGAAGATGCTATTGGGAGTAGAGTGGAAAGAGCAACCCCTCATTTAATTCTTGTGACAGAATCAAGCACTGCAAAAACAGATTCCACCGAGGTTTGGACTCTCCCTTCTGAGTCAGTGACTCACTGTCCAATTCTATGTTGCTATTCATTCGTCCTAACATAAGCCATTGGTTTTCACTTTCACAATGGGAAAATTACTGTGTATTGTAGAATTTACTAGATCCAAGTTCAAAGTCCTGTATTTCAAAACCCTGGACCTTCCCTACCTACACATCTCTCTCCCTTCCGTTCTCCCCTCTCTCTTATTTCCCCTAGTTCTTGAGCATCCTCATGGGTCTACAGCTCACTTCAGAGTCCCACTCTGCCGCTCCACTTCATCCCATTCTCACAGAACAATGTACAAATCCTAACATGATGACAGAAATTACAAAGTTTTTACTCAGTTTTGTGGGACTTAACCTCTACTAGGCTGATGGTCAGTGATGAGCAAAGGAATCAGAGATAGGTTGCATATTCTTAAACAACAAAAGCTGTTATATAGAGATAAATTTGACTCTAAAACTAGCCACCTAAATAACTAACAATGAAATCTTTAAGGTATGAGAAGCCTAGGAATTATGACAGTAATATGATAATTTTTCCTTTTCTCCAGGTGAGAAGAGCTATCCTACCTGATTGTCGATTACTCCTCCAGCCCTAAGACTCCTGTCTCTCTGGGATGTGTGATTATGGGCTCTGATTTCAGATGAGTTATTTTCTTAGCTCTCTTCTCCCTTCCAGAATGGCCATCTTTTGCTGAAAAGAGAGAGAAAACAAAAAACAAAAAAGGGTTTTTTTGCTTCAGTCTATTGGAGTAGTAAGTGCTTTTATTGTTCTCACTCAAATTATCCACTGGGCAAAACACTCATTTCAACATAATTGATCTCATTATCTGTGAAAAGGAAAGATATAGGATTGATCAGAACACCCAGAGTTGGGATTGACTGATGGTTAGATGAATGTCAGCTCCCTTTAAGATAGGCTGGCCCTCCTACAACTCTTAGGCTCTGAAGCCATTCACTATCTGAACCACTTTTGCTTGGATGTAGCCATTTTCAGACATATTTCCAGATAGGCAAGGACATCAACTATATCCTTTCATCTTGAGTTTTACTTTGCTCTTTTAATTCTGAGTTCTACTGCAGAGGATACAAAAAGAAATGGTGAAAAAAGAAACGGTGACTATCTTCAAGAAGATTACAATTAAGAATATTAATTCAACTTTAATTTCTATAATATGTGAATATTTTGACTGAATCATAGTTAAAATTTTATTGGACTGGCATTTTGCCTTAGGCAATGCAATTTCAAAGTCTTCAGTATGCTCCAGTCCAGTGGTTCGCAAAGTGTGGTTCCATGACCTGCAGCATTATGTCACTTGAGAACTTATCAAATTCTCTGGCTCCATCTAGGCCTACAGAAAAAGAGGCCTGGGGATGGGCCCAGCAATCTGTGATTTAACAGCCCCAGATAATTCTGATGCAGGTCAAAATCTGAGAACTAATAATTTAGACTAACAAGTCTCCCAACTGTTACTACTCTTCAGAAGTTTCTTAACAGATGACTGATTATTGAGGGACACTAAAAGAGATACCTAGCCACATTCATTGATTAGCACAGAATCTATGAGCTCATAAAAGAGAGTGAGAACACAGTTCCCAGTTGGGTTTCAGGCCAATAGAGGGTAATGGGCTCCTCAAAGAATATCACCAGAAAGAACAAGTCCAGCAGCGTGGGTCGGACTGTAGAGTAGGCCTGAATATTAGAGGAACCTATGGCTCCTGCTACAGTCTATAAACCTTTAAGGTCCTTTGGGAGCCTATGGTTCTATGAGGACAGAAACAGAGGGGGCTAATTGATTGGCAGGGAGAGAACACCAGGGATCAGTGGACCTGGAGGAGGTCAGCAGTGGCACAGGTAGCAGCAAGGTTACCCACCATGAACCACCAAGTAATGACAGCAGACCACAAAACAGAGAGACTCTTAATTCTGAGAAGTTCTATTTCCCGAGGACCTATAAAAAGAGAATCTGGGGGAAAGGATGCAAAAAAAAGACAGTACTTCCTGTTATCCAAGTCTCTGGGGGCTAAGCACATTGGTTTCTATAGTTTTCCTGCACATAAGGTGCCATTCTTCTGATGGCAGGTGAAGCCAAGGAACGTAAGAGGTATATATTAGTGTACATGTACATAGTATACTCAGGAGCAGAAAAAATTCAGTGTTTCCCTTACTCCATTCTCTGACAAAGACCTACATTATCTCGCCGAGGCAGAACGGCTTTGAAAGGCATAGAACAGACCACACAGATGTCCTCACTCACTTATGATAGCTTCCTCAGGGCCACCACCGCCATAGGGACTACTAGGAAATTTGTCCCATGGAGGGGGCTCTCACCATCTCCCAAGCCACCACGCCACCTGACCTACAGGATGACCACTGTCCAGAGTCGCAATGCTTTCTATTCAAATCACCTTCCAGGTTAACCAACCTCACCTCTCTTCTTATATGTCCTCATTTCCTGTCTATTCCCAAACACATAAACCCTCAACTGTACCCTATGACATTCATGGTCACTTACGAACAAATTCTTTATCCTCAGCTCCGATTGCAACTTGACTATGTCTCAAAGAGACTGCTTCCCCTGAGGCCTTCTCAAATGGCGGCTATTTTTTCTCCCACAGCCCCTGAACCCCTGAGTTGAAGATTTTTGACCCCTACCTACCTACCACTGCCAAGACATTGCCTGTCTTCCTCCTCTCGTCTGCTCCTCTGAAGCCCACAACACACTGCTGTGTCACCAGCCACTTGCTGATGTCATCTATTGACCGTGAAGTCACTTTCCTTCATTTGAGAAAGACTGACATCTGGAGAGATGTATTTCTCTCTAACAATTCTCTTTCTACATTCTTGCTGATCTCAGTGTCCATGTAGGCCTGGTTTCCTATATCCTAGCCTCTCAGTTGCTGAACTTCCTTTCCTCCAAATATCTCTTCCACATCGTATCCACTCACTCCAAACCTTGCTGTCACACCACATCCAAAATGTTGAGTGCCCACTTTCTCTAACTATTCTCTCCTGTCCTTCCAGACGATGTATTCATGTGCTCAATTCCAATCATTCTTCCTCCTTGCAGGGACTTCCAGTCAACTGAGTTCTCTCAGTGTTCACACCCTCCCATGTTCTCAATTTCCTCCAACCCAGCTTAGATTCCATGCTCTAGGAACTCTAATAACTTCCTTGAAAATACTCTTAGCTCCTTTGTCCCCCTTCCTGGCATCATATGTATCTGGCAAACAAACCTTGGAAAATTCCAACTCTCTACATATAATATGACTATGTCTACACAGCTAAATATTTTAGGAGAAAATCACCCATGACATATGACATATCTCCCTTTAAATGTTATGTCCACAATTCTCAAATGTGCCCTCAGAATTAACCAGCAATTCTGTCACACTTACCAAGTAAATCTGCCTTCCTACTATCTGAGTTAATCATTGCACAACTTCTCCTCTCTTCTGCAATAAACTTCTCACTCTTCAGAAAGACAAAATAAATGCAATCAGATAAGAGCAACCTATCTTCCCCAACCAAATCATTAGTAGGTTTGCACCAGTACTCATCTGGTTTTCCTCCTATTATAATAAGCACGGTAGCCTTAACCCTGTCTAAGATGCCCCCATCCTGTGTAAAGTCAACCCCTCTATGTCTGTATGGATTCCATTCCCCCCTCCTACTCAATGATTTTAATCCCTCTCCCACCTTCAAAAAGAAGTATTTTATTACTCTTTCTGGCATTATTTCCATCAGTAGATAAGTTTGCCATATTATTTCCCAGCTCAACAAATAATCCCTTGACCCACATCCCCCTCCAAGCTCTGCCCATTTCTCCCCTCCCTTCACAGAAAAGCTTTCTACATCTCTCATCTAACTACTATGATCAAGTTTTTGCCCACCACTTCATAGAAAGGGCATCTATCAAAATCACCATGAACCTCTATTTTCTGCCCTCATTTTAGTCAATATATGGGAAGTTTCTGCGGCAACTGAATGCTCCCTAGATGAGAGGACACTGTAGTATTTAGTCATGGACCTTCCTCTCTTCTCTGTCCACTCTCTCCCTAGGTGATCCAATCTCAGGATACCTCCTGCTGCATCGTTTGGTTGTATGTATAGATGCAGTGAGTCAGGACTGGGAGGATACTAGGGAAATACCATAATGTATTCATTTATAAACTTATGTGAATGTTTCCTTCTCTTCAGTCAAATTATACCAGGATATTATCTGAGTCCCATAATAGATTGAGCATCATGTGGCCAACAAAATCTCCTAAAAGTTATCCAGCCAAGACATCTCTAGTCTTTCCTATACTTTTATGTTATTTCAGAATCCTAATAGATAGGTCATGACAACTTAAAAAGGAAGAGAGTATTATCACTCTCTAGAATCATTCTTCACATCTTAATATTGGGGCTACCCTTTATACGAGGTTCAAATAAGGATTCAACAAAAAAAATCTCAAATTAAAATTTTACACATATAGATACTCAAATAAATGGTCATCCTTTGCCTCTTCAGAATGTGAATTTGAAAGAGAAAAATATTTCTAGTTAATGTAGTCAGGAAAAGCTTAAAGAAAGCTTGCATTAAGTTGGATTTTGAATTCTGGATAGAATTACAAAAAGAAATTATAACAAATACATGAGGAAGGAGAAGAACAAAGTAAATATGGAGAGAGGTAAGTGCATCAGACTGGCTGAGGCATAGAGTTGGAGCTCAGTCTCATTTGGGAATGATATACAATGCCAGGGTTTGCTGTCATCAGTCCTCATAGAACCTGGAGTCCAACATCAGGAAGAACCTACTACCTGCTGGAAAGACCCCATGATACCAACCTGCTTCTCTGTCCTCAGTCTATTGCTTGTGACCATGATACTATGCCTGCTATTCAGCCTATGTGTCCTGACTTCTTCTTCTTGCCTGCTTCCAGGGTCTTTCCAGATCACTCACCCTGTTTTAGTGCTCTCCCATGCTCTAATCCCAGCCCTTGGAGCAGCCCTGGCCTATCAACAACCAAACTCATACCATTGCCTCTTTGGAAAGTGAATCCCCAAAAGAAAACTATCTCTGATCCAACATTACAGAAACCAATAGGGAAGCAAGCTCAATGGCCCATGTTTAAGGGAGAAACTGTCTGATCTATATTGTAAGGACAGGAGTGATGGTATGTACATATGTAGAAAAGACTAAGAATTTAAAAATTAATTGATCTGATTGGATATAGCTCCACAAATGAGAGTGAATCTCCAAAAGTAGAAAAAGGGCAACAGAAATAGGGAAAGGAGGAGAAGAAGGCAAGGAATGAAAATGAACTCAGCTCTGTGACACTTTGCTTGTTTCCCCAGACCCAGAAATATGCAGTGAATATTTGTTGACAGATTAAATAAAACAGCTATTTTTTTTTCTTTTTTTTTTGGTGATTTAATTTCTACTTCTTTACCTTCTCCTATATACATTTTAAAACGCCCAAGCCTGCCTATTACCTTGTGTTAATTCTCATTGCATTTTTTAAATTTAGGCTATGTAACACACTTTCAGAAAGTCGGCAGGGTGTAAACGACCTATCTCATCATTTCGTGTCACATTCCCTATGAGATTATGAAGTACTATGTGCTGTATGAACCATGGCACATTTCGGTCATCACTGTGTTCTCAATTTCAATTAAGGCTGAGAACATCTGATGAATAGATGGGGTTGGCCAGGGGAGGGGAGGGAAGGGTCAGACAGGCTGATGGTCACTTGAGCAGCCTGATATATATTTTTTAAATTTTATTTTATTTACTTATTATAGAGCAGGCTCTTATTAGTCATCCATTTTATACACATCAGTGTATACATGTCAATCCCAATCTCCCAATTTATCACACCACCACCCTCACCCCCTGCCGCTTGTCCCCCTTGGTGTCCATACGTTTGTTATCTACATCTGTGTTTCAATTTCTGCCCTGCAAACTGGTATATCTGTACCATTTTTCTAGGTTCCACATATATGTATTAATATACGATATTTGTTTTTCTTTTTCTGACTTATTTCACTCTGTATGACAGTCTCAAGATCCGTCCACGTATCTACAAATGACCCACTTTTGTTCGTTTTTATGGCTGAGTAATATTCCATTGTATATATGGGCAACATTTTCTTTATCTATTCATCTGTCGATGGGCATTTAGGTTGCTTCCATGACCTGGCCATTGTACATATTGCTGCAATGAACATTGGGGTGCATGTGTTTTTCGGAATTATGGTTTTCTCTGGGTATATGCCCAGTAGTGGGATTGCTGGGTCATATGGTAATTCTATTTTTAGTTTTTTAAGGAACCTCCATACTGTTCTCCACAGTGGCTGTATCAGTTTACATTCCCACCAACAGTGCAAGAGGGTTCCCTTTTCTCCACACCCTCTCCAGCATTTGTTGTTTGTAGATTTTCTGATGACGCCCATTCTAACTGGTGTGAGGTGATACCTCATTGTAGTTTTGATTTGCATTTCTCTAATAATTAGTGATGTTGAGCAGCGTTTCATGTGCTTCTTGGCCATCTGTATGTCTTCTTTGGAGAAATGTCTATTTAGGTCTTCTGCCCATTTTTGGACTGGGTTGTTTGTTTTTTTAATATTGAGCTGCATGAGCTGTTTATATATTTTGGAGATTAATCCTTTGTCCGTTGGTTCATTGGCAAATATTTTCTCCCATTCTGAGGGTTGTCTTTTCGTCTTGTTTATGGTTTCCTTTGCTGTGCAAAAGCTTTGAGGTTTCATTAGGTCTCATTTGTTTATTTTTGTTTTTATTTCCATTACTCTAGGAGGTGGATCAAAAAAGATCTTGCTATGATTTATGTCAAAGAGTGTTTTTCCTATGTTTTCCTCTAAGAGTTTTATAGTGTCCAGTCTTACATTTACGTCTCTAATCCATTTTGTTTATTTTTGTGTATGGTGTTAGGGAGTGTTCTAATTTCATTCTTTTACATGTAGCTGTCCAGTTTCCCCAGCACCACTTATTGAAGAGACTGCCTTTTCTCCATTGTATATCCTTGCCTCCTTTGTCATAGATTAGTTGACCATAGGTGCGTGGGCTTAACTCTGCGCTTTCTACTTTGTTCCATTGATCTATATTTCTGTTTTTGTGCCAGTACCATATTGTCTTGATTACTGTAGCTTTGTAGTATACTCTGAAGACAGGGAGTCTGATTCCTTCAGCTCCGTTATTTTCCCTCAAGACTGCTTTGGCTATTCGGGATCTTTTGTGTTCCACACAAATTTTAAGAATTTTTTTGTTCTACTTCCTTAAGAAATGCCATTGGTAATTTGATAGGGATTGCATTGAATCTGTAGATTGCTTTGGGTGGTATAGTCATTTTCACAATATTGATTCTTCCAATCCAAGAACACGGTATATCTCTCCATTTGTTGGTATCATCTTTAATTTCTTCCATCAGTGTCTTATAGTTTTCTGCATACAGGTCTTTTGTCTCCCTAGGTAGGTTTATTCCTAGGTATTTTATTCTTTTTGTTGCAATGGTAAATGGGGGTGTTTCCTTAATTTCTCTTTCAGATTTTTCGTCATTAATGTATAGGAATGCAAGAGATTTCTGTGCATTAATTTTGTATCCTGCAACTTTACCAAATTCCTTGATTAGCTCTAGTAGTTTTCTGGTGGCATCTTTAGGATTCTCTATGTATAGTATCATGTCATCTACAAACAGTGACAGTTTTACTTCTTCTTTTCCAATTTGGATTCCTTTTATTTCTTCTTCTTCTCTGATTGCCATGGCTAGGACTTCCAAAACTATGTTGAATAATAGTGGTGAGAGTGGACATGCTTGTCTTGTTCCTGATCTTAGATGAAATGCTTTCAGTTTTTCACCCTTGAGGATGATATTTGCTGTAGGTTTGTCATATATGGCCTTTATTATGTTGAGGTAGGTTCCCTCTATGCCCACTTTCCGGAGTGTTTTTATCATAAATGGGTGTTGATTTTGCCAAAAGCATTTTCTGCATCTATTGAGATGATCATATGGTTTTTATTCTTCAATTTGTTAATATGGTGTATCACAGTGATTGATTTGCATATCTTGAAGAATCCTTGCATCCCTGGGATAAATCCCACTTGATCATGGTGTATGATCCTTTTAATGTGTTGTTGGATTCTGTTTGCTAGTATTTTGCTGAGGATTTTTACATCTATATTCATCAGTGATATTGGTCTGTAATTTTCTTTTTTTGTAGTATCTTTGTCTGGTTTTGGTATCAGGGTGATGGTGGCCTCATAGAATGAGTTTGGGAGTGATCCTTCTTCTGCAATGTTTTGGAAGAGTTTGAGAAGGATGGGTAATAGCTCTTCTCTAAATGTTTGAGAGAATTCGCCTGTGAAGCCATCTGGTCCTGGACTTTTTTTTGTTGGAAGATTTTTAATCACAGTTTCAATTTCATTACTTGTAATTGGTCTGTTCATATTCTGTATTTCTTCCTGGTTCAGTCTTGGAAGGTTATATCTTTCTAAGAATTTGTCCATTTATTCCAGGTTGTCCATTTTATTGGCAAAGATTTGCTTGTAGTAGTCTCTTAGGGTGCTTTGTATTTCCATGGTGTCTGTTATAACTTCTCCTTTTTCATTTCTAATTTTATTGTTTTGAGTCCTCTCCTACTTTTTCTTGATGAGTCTCACTAATGGTTTATCAATTTTCTTTATCTTCTCAAAGAACACCCTTTTAGTTTGATTGATTTTTGCTATTGTTTTCCTTGTCTCTATTTCATTTATTTCTGCTCTGATCTTTATGATTTCTTCCTTCTGCTCACTTTGGGTTTTGCTTGTTCTTCTTTCTCTAGTTCCTTTAGGTGTAAGGTTAGATTGTTTATTTGAGATTTTTCTTGTTTCTTGATGTAGGCTTGTATAGCTATAAACTTCCTTCTTAGAACTGCTTTTGCTGCATCCCATAGGTTTTGGATCGTCATGTTTTTATTGTCATTTGTCTCCAGGTAATTTTTGATTTCCTCTTTGATTTCTTCAGTGATCTCTTGGTTATTTAGTAATGTATTGTTTAGCTTCCAAGTATTTGTATTTTTTACGTTTTTCTCCCTGTAATTGATTTTTAATCTCATAGCGTTGTGGTCAGAAAAGATGCTTGATATGATTTCAATTTTCTTAAATTTACTGAGGCTTGATTTGTGACCCAAGATGTGATCTATCCTGGAGAATGTTCCATGTGCACTTGAGAAGAAAGTGTAATCTGCTGTTTTGGGATGGAATGTCCTATAAATATCAATTAATCTATCTGGTCTATTGTGTCATTTAAAGCTTCTGTTTCCTTATTAATTTTCTGTTTGGATGATCTGCCCATTGATGTAGGTGAGGTGTTAAAGTCCCCCACTCTTATTGTGTTACTGTCGATTTCCTCTTTTATAGCTGTTAGCAGGTGCTTTATGTATTGAGGTGCTCCTATGTTGGGTGCATATATAGTTATAATTGTTATATCTTCTTCTTGGATTGATCCCCTGATCATTATGTAGTGTCCTTCCTTGTCTCTTGTAACATTCTTTATTTTAAAGTCTTTTTTATCTAATATGAGTATTGCTACTCCAGCTTTCTTTTGATTTCCATTTGCATGGAATATCTTCTTCCATACCCTCACTTTCAGTCTGTATGTGTCCCTAGGTCTGTGGTGGGTCTCTTGTAGACAGCATATAGATGGGTCTTGTTTTTGCATCCATTCAGCAAGCCTGTGTCTTTTGGTTGGAGCATTTAATCCATTCACGTTTAAGGTAACTATCAATATGTGTGTTCCTATGACCATTTTCTTAATTGTTTTGGGTTTGTTTTTGTAGGTCCTTTTCTTCTCTTGTGTTTCCCACTTAGAGAAGTTCCTTTAGCATTTGTTGTAGAGCTGGTTTGGTGCTGCTGAATTCTCTTAGCTTTTGCTTGTCTGTAAAGCTTTTGATTTCTCCATCGAATCTGAATGAGATCCTTGCTAGGTAGAGTAATCTTGTTTGTACATTCTTCCCTTTCATCACTTTAAGTATATCATGCCACTCCCTTCTGGCTTGCAGAGTTTCTGCTGAGAAATCAGCTGTTAACCTTATGGGAGTTCCCTTGTATGTTATTTGTCATTTTTCCCTTGCTGCTTTCAATAATTTTTCTTTGTCTTTAATTTTTGCCACTTTGATTACTATGTGTCTTGGCGTGTTTCTCCTTAGGTTTATCCTGTATGGGACTCTCTGCACTTCCTGGACTTGCGTGGCTATTTCCTTTCCTATGTTAGGGAAATTTTCAACTATTATCTCTTCAAATATTTTCTCTGGTCCTTTCTCTCTCTCTTCTCCTTCTGGGACCCCTAAAATGCAAATGTTGTTGCATTTAATGTTGTCCCAGAGGTCTGTTAAGCTGTCTTCATTTCTTTTCATTCTTTTCTCTTTATTCTGTTCTGTAGCAGTGAATTTCACCATTCTGTCTTCCAGGTCACTTATCCGTTCTTCTGCCTCAGTTATTCTGCTGTTGATTCCTTCTAGTGTATTTTTCATTTCAGTTATTGTATTGTTCATCTCTGTTTGTTCTTTAATTCTTCTAGGTCTTCGTTAAACATTTCTTGCATCTTCTTGATCTTTGCCTCCATTCTTTTTCCGAGGTCCTGGATCATCTTCACTATCATTATTCTGAATTCTTTTTCTGGAAGGTTGCCTATCTCCACTTCATTTAGTTGTTTTTCTGGGGTTTTATCTTGTTCCTTCATCTGGTACATAGCCCTCTGCCTTTTCATCTTGTCTATCTCTCTGTGAATGTGGTTTTTGTTCCACAGGCTGCAGGACTGTAGTTCTTCTTGCTTCTGCTGTCTGCCCTCTGGTGGATGAGGCTATCTAAGAGGCTTGTGCAATTTTCCTAAATAAAACAGCTTTGAGCTCTGACTAGATGAAGTTTTGGATATTTGCATTACACTATGTCATAATCTCCTGAGTGAATTGTTTATATTTTTAATTTGAATTTTAAACATGCAGCTGTCACTTTAGTAGACCAAATCAGACAAACAACAAGAACTATTTGTTACCTGGCCTTTGTTCTAACTTTAATTCTTTTAGAAATGCACAAAAAGATTCCATTCACTGTAGTAGGAATGTCAATGAATGTACTTGACTTCACCTGGAATACAGAGACACTCCTACAAAGCTAGAAATATATATAAACCACTAAGCGTAGAAAAACATTCACTTATCAGTATTGAAGGGGTTTCTGAACTGCAGTGTTTCTTTTCTCAGAATAAGAGCATTTGGTCTCTCCAGCCTCAATAAGTAAGTTTAAGCTAGAATCCAGAAACATTACCACAGGAAATCCCTAGGTTTTGCCAACTATGATTAAATGTAGTTTTTATGGTGGTAGTGCTTGGTTTTTTGTATGTTTGTACAGCTTTTTAAACTGCAGCTCAAGTAGTAAGCTTTATTTGAAGTGATAAGAAACCCAAAATATCTTATAAGGATTAAATTTTTTCAAGCCACTTGGATCCTACTAAAAAGAAAGGAAGGAAAGAAGGAAGGAAGGAGGAAAGAGAGGGAGGAAGGGAAGGAAGGGTCCGTTAGACTGATGTGGCTTTAATATCCTGGCGGCCCACATAAGCAAATCAAAATCTAAGCCTGTAAACGACTCAAGGTTGTGAAATCAAATCTCAAAGGACAACCAATCACAAACAGCCAAGTAGGCTTTGAGCTCTAGCCAACCAAATAATTTTCTTTCTTTGCTTCCCACTTTCTCTACACGAGTCTTTCCCCTGGCTCCAGAGCACTTCTAACAACTTCTGGTTTGGTGCTGCCCAATTCCAATAAATTTTTGCTCAAATAGGCACTTAAAAATTTTAACATGTTTCAGTTTATCTTTTGAAGGAAGGAAGGAAAAAAAGAAGGAAGTGAGGAAGGGGGGAGGAAAGAAGGAAAACTTCATAGTGCATTGACTATACTTTAAAGTGTTTTCCATCCATGTTTGTTTCCCTGATGATTTTCCTCCCTTTCCTATTTGTCTTATGTATTCCTAAAACACTGCAACCATCTCCTCCAAAACAGTGGACCCTGCATCTCAGCATTTACAGTCTGATTAGGACACTTAGCCGTGCCTACCATCCCTACAGACATTGAGCTCCAGGAAAGGCAGTTAGTCCATGCCTGATGCAGGGTAGGCACTCAAAAAACTAAACAAATTAATGAAAGGATAAACAGATGAATATGGCTATGTTATGAAGCAAATGAACTCCACTAATACACCATGCACACTCTAGGTTTCTCCAACTTCAGATATCTGCACAATAGCTCACTGATTTTACTAAAAAAGATTTCTTGGAAAGAAAGTTTCATATGACTACAGTAAATGCAAAAGCAGTATCAGTTGACAGAAACAGGAAGCAACTATGAAAACAATAAATGTTCAATTTCTTGAATAAATGTTCAATTTCTTTACCTGGTAGGTGGCTACATGGGAATTTTTGTCTTTTTTTTTTTGGCAACAGCTTTATTGAGATATAATTCACATACCATACAATTCACTCATTTGATATATATAAGCCAGTGGATTTTAATATATTCACAAATTTCTCCACCTTTCTCCAAAAGGCTTCTCAATCCAGAACTGGGATTGATTTGCTGTGCAAATCCAGAAATCTTGCACATGGCTCTTTCCTTCAAGAAGATGAAATTCAGATTATAGTAACTGTCTGTAAATCAAATATTCTGTAGTGTGGGCACGCATCTTAATTGATTAAAACATATTTTCTTTGGGTACTTGCAGTACTGGGTAGAGTGGAGGAAAGAGTCCTGCATTTTCTGCCCTTACAGCTTTTAAATTCACCTTGTGTGCATGTCCCTTACCCCATGCAGGATCGCAGGTGACAGTTCCACAACACCACAGAAGCTTCCTGAACATCAGTCCCCAGTGGGACCCTGATGAGAGGATTTCTTGCCCTTCACTGGGTAAGGTTCAGGATTTCTTAGTGCAAGTATGTGCATCAAACACTAAGCAGCTAGAGTCCACCTGTCAAGCATCACAAGTCCTCTGATTAGAAAATAAAGTCCATTCATGGAACTGGGGGTTGTCTGCCAGCAGGCTCTTTGCCACAGCTATTTTGAAAACTGGCAAAGAAGTGGGTGGAAAAATCATTCTTCACCCTAACAGATGAGTCTTCCCTCACAAAATAGATGAATTTAGAACACCTCCTTAGTCAGACTCATAAAGGCAAAGGTACAGAGGATTTTATGGAAAATGATGACCTCCTAAGAATTAGTTTTTAAATTGAATTTTCCACTCTTGAGATGCTTGATAAACTCCTTGTCTCTCCTACTAAAGGTCATGCCAGAAAGTAACATACGTGATTATTCACACTGATCACCTACCTTAGCCAGCCTTTACTCATGTCAAGTTTATACCCAAAATTCAACCTAATATTAAAATGTCTACTTATTATGAAATAACTTGCAAATTAGCATCTTCTAGCTTCAAACATGAATCTAATTTGAATATTTTTTTGAAATTTCAAGTAAAATTTGCCCTAATAAAAAAACAAACAAAAAAAATATGAATGCTGGGGAGAGGTCAGAGGATTTTAGTAGCCATTCAAGAGGATTGGGCATAGGAGATAGGTTTTCTTCCTGCTTCAAGTCCTTTTTTGGACTTCAAATATAGTGTAAGTGCCTGACATTAAGCTTTTGATTGCCAAGACATCATTTCAAAGACATCCATCTCAAATAAACACACTGCCAGCTGTATGACACAGCTACTAGCGAACCAGCTAGATAAGGAACCAGGAACCCTCACCCATGAAGTCCCTTTTAGAGAGCCCTGGAGAACTTAGGTAACTGATCACTTGAGTGACTCTGCTTCTTCATTCCTGCTCCCTAATTCCCACTCTTATGTCTTAAATTCACCAATAGTGAACCCTCAAAACGCCAGGTATCCCACCCTCAACCCTAATGAAGGCAGAGCCCCAGGTCCAAGCTTCCTCCATCTCTCTCAACCTCCACCTCATTGTGTGTCTCTTCAGACCTGAAAGTAATAAGCCTTTTTTTTTTCCCCCAAAGTTCCCTGATGGTTGTTGTTGAGGTGTGTCCTACAGTCATTATAAGAACCACAAAGGCCAGTCCAGCCACAGCATCAGCTCTGGTGCAGGAAATGTCTGTGAGGCTCGCCACAAGTAATAAGGGCCCACGTGAGTCCCTCAGTCATTTCTAGCAGATAGTGTCACTATCAATAGGCTGAGATGGACACATCAGGTCACTCTTCAACTTCTCTGAATTAGAATTTATTCTCCTGAAGTGAGAAAAAGAATGATTGCTAATAAGGAATTTAGCCTGGGATAGGTAATGGAATTGACATCAAAGTTGGTTTCTTTCCACTAAGTGTATTAATGAGATTTGATAATACAACACATATCCAAGATAATTTAAGTATGTTGCATTGTTTTATTTTATTACTCAGCCCAGTTGGGGTAAGGGATGAGGGAGGGCTGTGTGTGATGAGAAAAGAATTCTTGTACTGACTTTATTCCATGATTCACCTTCTTTTCACAATTTCAAACATATCTGAAATTGACTGCATCATAAAAACACAGTTGTCCAGTTGGGATTGTGATGTGTTGCCTGTGCATATGCGACTTTAGTTGTTATTACTGGAGACCTGTCAAGGTATGCCTATATTTGTTTATAAATTATTACATAGAAATTTACAATTGTGAAGTCACATTTGACATTTGGGCAACACAAGTAAATAAGAGGTGTGATATATAATTGAAATATATTCCTGAGATGCAAAAACAATATAAACATGAATTTAATGTGACAAATTAAATGTGACAGATACATGTAAGCATACCTAAGAACTGCAACTTGCCTTAATAAAATGTGTTTTAGGAGCCAATACTATTTCTGTACTTTAAAGTATAATGACAAACTACTGACACAACTTCAGAGAAAAAATAGTGGGATTTTTACCATCAGCTCACATGCATTTTAAGAAGAAACATGACGGTCATTCATGGGCATGTCTGTGTTCCTGAATGTCTCCTTTGTCCTATTTACCATCCAAGTAACCTAGACTTCAAATTTAGCATAATTTGTAGTTCAGTTTTAACTTCATATTTCCAACATTTTTATACCTCAGCATTGCTGTTTTCTAATCATATTATCATAAAAATTCATAGTTTACAATCTATTCATACAAATCAAACATCAGACAAAATTCCCCAATTTTTAAACCTATTTTAAATTCCCCCTTTAAAAATTAGTTTAAACGTGCCACACAACAGTAATACCAGCTAATATCACAATGTGGCACTTAGTAGCTGTATTAGTAGCTTTGGTCATTGAATACAAGCTTACGTACGTTGTTTAAAATTGTATCTTTTCACATGTATGCTAGCTGATGACTTAGAAAGCAGACATTAGCAAACCAAAATCTTGAAAGAGACTAGAGGAAGGAACATATCAACTGGTACATTTTCATAATGTGAGCCCCACAAGTATTTTCAAAAACCCCAAACTCTGAGGATGACTATAACTCAGATTTCATTTTCAAGAAAGTGAAATATTGGGTGTATTCTTATCAGTTGCCTGTTTGGATAAATTTTTCAAGTAGGAGTGCTTTTAATTTTCCAGCCAACACAGTCACATTTTTTCCTTTCACAAAAAACAAGATCGATAAATTACATCCTGAATTTCTATTCCTTGATCCCATCCTGGTCTCCAGCTTTTTGCTTTTTATGAGATGTACCCAGCAGTACCCAACACAACTCATCCATCTGACATGCCCAGTCTTTGCCACGGTGGTTCAACATCCACAGCAATCTTTTGGGCAGGAAGCCAATCGTGGTTCCTTAGAAATCTTTGTTTCTGGAAGGAGCAGCCCTCTGTCTTCCCCATGTCAATGTGGGGAGGATCCCTTCAGTAGTTTTAATGTATTTATACAAGAAGATTGTTTCAAAAGAAAAGTTGGCCCAGGATCAAAGCAAAGTCATAACTAAATAACCCACAGCCTTGAAGTTTTACAACAAGTCATGCTTAAGAAATCAAAAAGACTACCATGAGAGAGAAGTATTCATGAGAGAACACAGTATATTAGAAAGGGTCAGGGGGTGGACAGCTAGAGGAAGTAAAAGCAAAATGCATGGAGAGGGCCAGAAAGAAGCAGGAAGAACCTCTTGGTGACCAAGAGCCAGTTATGCAATTCTGGAGAAAGAACATCAACTGCCCTCACTGGCCTGGCTAGATTTTTGCATACTCAGGTGGAAATGTCAAGTGTAAATGTCCAGCACTCTGTTCAGAGGAAATGCCTCTGATCTTACCTCACCTCAGCTTCTCTGAAGCAGACCAAAAATACAAGGCAGGCAACTTTTGTCTTGAAGAATGAAGATAAAGGAAAGTACGTGCCAGGATGCAAAGCAGTTTGAAGTACAAGGTTGTCAAAACTGGCAAAAGCATGAAAAAAAAATGCATTTTTCATGACTGGCACTGGAATTGGGTCATGAAGTTCTACCTACAATCTCAGCAGTTCTACCCAAGAGGAAGTGCTTCTATGCTTCTGTGCTATATGACCACGACATTCTCAAGCACAGTTAGTTCACATGAGATACTGTAGCCAAAGTGTACAATTTTTAATTAACTAAAACAATCTGTGGTATTATAGAAATCTTACAAATGAATCAACAGTGCTAATTACCAGTGAATTATATATATTAGCTGTTTGAACAGATACACCTTGCTCTTTACTAGCTCCATCCTTCTCTTGCAGAGTTGAGTCAGCCTTGATGGGCAACCGTCCCTTAGAAGGCATGGAATTTCCTAACTATTGTCTGTTCATCCACAGTTACTGCTACCTCTTAGGGTGGCACCCACCCAGTGGATGGTATAACTAGAGGGAAAATTAGGCTCTCAGGGAGACAGACAGGTAGTTTTCAACTTTTCATGAGGCTGATTGTAGGCAGGGCTGTAACAGGAATAGGTGGGATGACAATCCTACAAGCAAGCTGGAGAGAAAGAACCAAAAGCGTGATCTGTGGCCACAAGAAGCCAAAGCCCTCTGTTAACCCAGAAATCCAAGAGGCCTTTGCTCCAAGGAATCCATAAGGCATCAGAGAAAGCCTTCCAAAAGGCCAACACCTGAACAAAGTGCAAGCTATACCAGCCAAAAGACTGCAATTTGAGGCAAATGGGAAATACATAACATCAGGAAAATCAGTTTCCCTGGAAAGACAAGCTGAATACAGATTTGGGCATGTCTGGAGTCTGTACTGAAGAAAGGTTTGTCAGCCTAACAAGAGAGGGGAATGTCTAGGGAAGGCTCAGTCCTTGATACAGAAGAAGCTCAAGGCCTGGAATATTAAGAAAGGGGTGCCAATCAAGAATGCCAAGAGAGGAGGACACACATGCAACTCACTGGGAACAGAGAATAGAACCAAGTGTCTGGGGGTTCTAGAGACAGAGCTATTATGTACATGGGACTACAACTTGATGTCAAAGACTGAAAAGAAGGATCTAGTTCCACCCCACCTACTCCATCACCCTCCTCTTCTGTTTGTTTATCCTCCAGTCTGCTTTTCTAACCTCACATTGGCATAGAGGCTGTCCCCCCATTCTTCCACTTATTTCTTCTGGCTCTTCTCTCCTTTCCTCTCATTTTATGCTTCCTCTCTTTTATTTTCTTCTCCCTCTTTCCACTTTAAGTTCTCACTGCTACAATTTCATAAATGTTGAATTGTGACAAATTTTCCTAATAGGGAGAGTAGGAGAGATACAGAAGTGACAAATTAAGGGTATTGAAGTGAGCATAAGTTGTGCTACTCCCGTATGATTTCAAAAAGCTAATAGACTTGAAACACACTTATAAGGCTATTTACATGACTTTTCCCCAGCTTACATTCCACAACACGCTCATTACCTGTATTTAGTCCACCAGCAATGTCTCTGAGAATCATACCTTTGAAAGTTATAACAGCAGACGTTCATCCAACAACTCAGAAACTAGAGACCATTCTCCTATAGTTCCAAAATAGGTCAAATATTAGGTTAGCCAAAAAGTTAGTACTTTTTGGCCAACCCAATGTTAATGTAAAAGAAAGCAATTTTTCTTGCATCATTTGTTCTATTGATTTTCTTTTATTTTTAATTGAAGTATAGTTTATTTATAATATTACATTAGTTTCAGGTGTACAACATAGTGATGCAAAATTTTATACATTATACTACATTTAAAGTTACTATAAAATATTGCCTATATTCCCTGTGCTGCACAATATATCCTTGTAGCTTATTTATATTATACATAGTAGTTTGGATCTCTTAATTCCCTACCCGTGTCTTGCCCCTCCTCCTTCCCTCTCCCCACAGGTAACCACTAGTTTGTTATCTATTACCTGTGAATCTGTTTCTGTTTTGTTATATTCATTTGTTTGTTTTATTTTTTAGATTCCACATACAAGTGGCAATATATAGTATTTGTCTTTCCCTGTCTGACTTATTTCACTAAACATAATACCTTCCATGTCCATCCATGTTGTTGCAAATGGCAAAATTTCATTCTTTCTATGGCTGAGTAATTATCCACTGTGTGTGTGTGCATGTGTGTGTGTGTATACACCACATCTTCTTTATCCACTCATCTGTTGATGGATACTTAGGTTGCTTCCATATCTTGGTATCTTTTTGAATTAGTGTTCTTGTTTTCTTTGGATAAATACCCAGGAGTGGAATTGCTGGATCATATACTAGTTCTATTTTTAGTTTTTTTGAGGACTCTCCATACTGTTTTCCATAGTGGCTGCACCAATGGGTTCCTTCTTCTCCACATCCTCACTAGCAAATACTTGTTATTTCTATTCTTTTTGATGATAGCTCTTCTAACAGGTATGATGTGATATTTCATTGTGGTTTTGATTTGCATTTCATTGATGATTAATGATGTAGAGCATCTTTTCATGTGCCTGTTGCTCATCTGTATGTCTTCTTTAGAAAAATGTCTATTCAGGGCTTCTGTCAGTTTTTTCAATTGGGTTGTTCATTTTTTTGTTTTTGTTTTTGTTTTTTGGTGTGTGGTGCTTTTTTTTTTTTTTTGCTATTGAGCTGTATGAGCTGTTTATATATTTTGGAGATTAACCCCTTTTCTGTCAAATGATTTGCAAATATTTTATCCCATTCATTAGGTTTTTTTTCATTTTATCAATCATTTCCTTAGCTGTGCAAAAGCTTTTAAGTTTAAGTGGGTCTCATTTGTTTATTTTTGCTTTTGTTTCCTTTGCCTTAGGAGACAGATCCAAGAAAATATTGCTACAATTTATGTCAAAGACTATTCTGCCAATGTTTTCTTGTGAGAGTTTTATGGTCTCAGGTCTTACATTTAGGTCTTTAGTCCATTTTGAGTTTATTTTTGTATATGGTGTGAGAAAAGGTTCTAGTTTCATTCTTTTACATGTAGCTGTCCAGTTTTCCCAGCACCACTTATTGAAGAAACTGTCTTTTCTCCATTGTATGTTCTTGCCTCCTTTATCATAGATTTATCAACCATAAGCACACAGGTTTATTTCTGGGCTCTCTACTCTGTTCCATTGAAACTAAGTAGAATTATACTTGTTACAGGCTATCCTCCCACAGTTCCAAAATATTAATCCTCCCACAGGTCAAAAATATTAATGTAAAATAAAGCAATTTTTACATCATTTGTTCTACTGATTTCATGCTTAGAAATCTGTCCCTTAAGTTTAATAGTGTAATGGACTGAATGTTCATGTCCCCCCAAAATTCATGTGCTGAAATCCTAACAACCAATGTGATGGTATTAGGAGATGGGGCCTCTAGGAAGTGATTAGGTCATGAAGATGGAGCATTCATGAATGGGATTAGTGCCCTTATAAAGAGACTCCAGAGAGCACCCTTCCTCCTTCCACCTTGTGAGGACACAGTGAGAAGGCAGCCACCTATTAACCAGGAAGTAAGCTCTCACCAGATACGGAATCTTCCAGTGCTTTGATCTTGGAGTTCTCAGCCTCCAGAACTGTGAGAAATAAATGTTTGTTGTTTAACCCACCCAGTCTATGGTATTTTTGTTATAGCATTTCAAAAGGAATAAGATGAATAGTGACCAGTATTTTCTTCTATGGGTTTTATATGTTCATATTTTACACTAAACTCTTTAACCCTTCTGGGATTTATTTTGATATATGAGGTGGGAGGGGAGGAAGCTAACTTTAACTGATTTCCCCAATATTGTTTATGCACTAATCTATAGCTTTCCCATTGTTTTATAATATTCCATTATCATCTTTTAAGTTTTACTGGGGTCAGGATTTCAGGGAGTCTACGACCTGTCTGTGACCACGATTACATAAGTATTATAATATTATTTATCACTTATGTTTAGTAAAATGCATAAAGGATAGTATTCCATGAGAAGTTTTAGTTGGTCTCAGACCTATCAGAAGTTCTGGGTTGCCACAAATGGAATATAGAACAAATCTAACCACTATCATTAGTTTCTGGATTTTTTATCCCTATGAAAAACTCAAGGGAATTCCCTGGTGGTCCAGTGGTTAGGACTCCACATTCTCACTGCCTAGGGCCCGGGTTCAATCCCTGGTTGGGGAACTAAGATCCCACAAGCCATGCGGTGTGGCCAAAAATTTTTTTAAATAAAATTAAACTTTAAAAAAAATAAAGGGATGCCAAAACCTCAATAATCAAATAAATAATATTTAACAAAAAAGAAAGAAAGAAAAACTCAAAACCAGGTGGCTGAGATGATGTAAAGCAACTTCAGAGAGAATCCTTCTCACTCTGTAGCAATTGTGTTCTTTGTAGGAGACATACAATTGATACCCTGTGCTTAGGTTTTATTTGCATTTTTCTATGTCTCTGCAATCTACAGGACTTAAAGGAGACAAATGAAATTCTAAGTTGGGGGAAGTTATGCTCAGCTACAACATGGTACTAATTTCATTTAGACGGACAATAGTCATCTGTCAAGATCCTCCTACTGAGACCCTTGGCTGTCTGAAGCCAGGAAAATACAGCAGGATGTCTAAAGACCTGGAATATAAAACTATCCTCCCTGTCCCAGTTTCTTTAACAATCTGAGCAATTATGTTATTAAAGACAACAAAATGAACATCAAGAAGAAGAGGGAACTTCAGAATAGATGGTGATTAAATGAGCTTGTCCACATACTTTTTTTGTTTTTAAAAGAAATATTGCTGGACTCTGGCAGAAAGACCAGTTATAAAAAATAGGCTTTGACTCCCTAATAAATTCCCCTAGGTAGATGACATACAGGTTACCAAGCACAAAGTGATGGTACCAACTGTGCTAAAAGAATCTTAAATCATTATGATTTAAAAATAAAATTCACATATCATTAAAAATTTCAAGCTAGCTATAACTGAGAGACAAAACAGTCCCCAGAGAAAACTCCTATCAAGATGTGCAAATTGCTTTGTCATTTACAGCTTATACTCTTCAAAATTCATCAAGTTTCAGTCTCCTTCAGTACTCAGAATTAAACAGTCGCTCCTTTCCTTCCACACTTCAATTGCAGTGTAATTTATACATATATTTATGTCACAAGTCTGTTTGTTTGTGTGTGTGTTTGTGAGAGAGAGAAATAGAGATAGAGACAGAGATTGAGATTGATTAACTTATTAATTAGTTTTGATATTTAATTCAGGTTCATACTGTGAACTATTGCATCATAATCTGAAAATAACCCCAATAGTGTAATAAGAACACAATCCCAATTTCTACACAACAGAATATTGATGCATATATGTGGACTCTAGAAAAATGGTACAGATGAACCGGTTTGCAAGGCAGAAATAGAGACACAGATGTAGAGAACAAACGTATGGACACCAAGAGAGGAAAGCAGTGGGCGGGGGGGAGGATGACCTGGGAGATTGGGATTGACATATACACACTAATATGTATAAAATAGATGACTAATAAGAACCTACTATATTAAAAAAAATAAAATAAAGAAGAGAAATACCAAAACCACACACACACACACACACACAAAAAAAAACCAATTTCTACACAACAGAATATCACCTGTAAATAAAAAAAAGAGAGAGACTCTCTTTAAACTCCAAACTCAAAGAACAATTTGTATTACTCGTATCCCAAAAAGAGAGTCTTTCTGGAAGTCTCACTGCTGGGTTCCTTTAAATAAAAATTTCCCTTGGAGCACTTAAAACATACTTACATTTCCAAAAATTCAGTTGACAAATAACTTTTCACATAAGCAGCTGTTATACTAGGTAAAGCAAACTTTCACATATGTTTACCTTCAAACCATATCATTTAGATTTAAATGTACTAAAATTCTGTGACATCATTTTCTCAAAAGGATGGTTAATTTTGGAGGGAGGGTTGGTGGGAAGGTCACAGAAACATTTACAGCAGGGATGGAAAAGAGGAAGAAGGGAAAGGGTGTCACGAGGCAGAAGTGAAAAGAATGGGGCAGGTGCAGAGAGTGACATGAAGACTCTCACTGTTGCTTCATACAGCTGGCAATAAGCAAAGCTTTCCTCCCTCGCCCACTGAGGTTTATGTTGACAGTCTACGGGCTGACCATGCATAGCAAATTGGCCAGGGGACCGCAGAACAAGCACAGCAACAACCCATAAGTCTTGCCCGCCTGAGCCATTGGTGGCTTGAGACCACAGACCATCACAGCTAGTGGAAGCAGGCACAACGAAAACAACATACTTTGTCCTAGGCAAACGTGCTATCACTTGAGGAAGTCGTGAAAGTAGCATAATAGAAGTTGTAAGGACTGAATGTTTATGTCCCCCCTCCCTGGTTCATATGTTGAAGTCTAATCCTGAATGTGATGGTATGAGGAGGTGGGGCTTTGGGGAGGTGATTAGGTCATGAGAGTGCGGCTGAAGAGACCAGAGTTGCGCCTTTCTGCCATGTGAGCACACAGCAAAAAGAGAGCCATCTGTGAACCAGAAAGTGGGTTTTCACCAGACACCGAATCTGTCAGCACATAGATGTTGGCCTTCCCAGTCTCCAGAATTAAATTGTGTGAAATAAATTTCTGTTGTTTATAAGTTGCCCAATCTATGGTAATTTGTTATAGCAGCCTGAACAGACTAAGATAGGAGTACATCTTCAATGACGGAACTGTAGACCCTAGTGATGCAGCAGAGAATCTGGTAACCTCATTAGCATTCGTCAAATTATTCCAGGTAGGTAACCAGCAAATCTGGCCTAAGTGTAAGGCCACAGGTGAATGAAAGATTCAGGCGGGTGCAGGCAAAACCATATCAGAAGAAATATGTCTCCCTAGACTTAGCTTAGAATTTGGGGTGGAGAAAGTATGAGTTGGGGCAGCAGTTCACATTACAACTCTTTCAGTACATAAGCATAAGACTAATTGTGAACAAATCATAATACTGAAATGTGGCATGTGTGGATCTCAGAACAATGCATGGAAGACATAATGGCTAAAGAGTCCAGCTCACAATAAAAGAAAATAGCACCAGCTCTTAAGAAATTGCTGTCTTTGGGGAACATATAAAAGTGAACAAGTGGAATGCAATGAAAACCAATGTGCCTGGTGCTGTGGGTGACCAGAGGAAGACCTATATTCATACATGTAGCTTTTGGAAGCCCTAAATGTAATCAGCTAGACTTTATTTTTCAAACATAGCACCTATTTTTAAAGTTAAATCCATTGTTCATAAAGTGCACTGTTAGCACTTTGGATCTTTGGATGTCAAGCCCTTCCCGAGGCAGATACTCTCTAGGCATCTAGGTGAAGACCCAGAGTCCTGCATATTTTCCTCAGACTTGGGAGACTGAGGATTCGTGGACTTAAAGTTCAGGGACATTAAAGAAGAAACCTACCAGTTTGTTTTCTGTATCTATGAGTCTGTTTCTGTTTTGTTGTGTTTGTTTTGTTTTTTAGATTCCACATATAAGTGGAATCAGGTGGTTGCCAGAGGACAGGGGTTTAGGGGAGGGAGGCAGACAAAGAGATAAAGAGGACTGGGATACAAACGTCCAGTTATAAAATAAATAATTCGTGGGGAGGTAATGTACAACATAGGGAATGTAGTCAATGATATTGTAATAACTTTGTATGGTGACAGTTGGTAACTAGACTT
Organism: Balaenoptera musculus; assembly: GCF_009873245.2. Classification (NCBI taxonomy): domain Eukaryota; kingdom Metazoa; phylum Chordata; class Mammalia; order Artiodactyla; family Balaenopteridae; genus Balaenoptera; species Balaenoptera musculus. Next base: position 96,650,749 of record NC_045787.1, read on the forward strand.
ATCATGGTGACCACTTCAAAGTGTATATAAATATTGAATCATACAATGTACACCTGAAACTAATATGATATTGTATGTCAATTATACTTCAATTTTAAAAAAAGCAATGTACAGACTCAGGGTATAGAGTGTGATTTTTTAAGTCAATATCCAGTTTCACAACCAGTAATTCATGAAGAGAGAACAAACCATGGAAAAACAAACAATTAACAGTGATTGAGATAATACAAGATCCTAGATTTTTTTTTTAAAATTCAGTTTTTAAAGACAAACAAGTTAAAGCTAAATTCAAGCATTGAGGAAAAGTATAAAAAATGATATGGGAGCACACCCAGACAGCACTTTGGTTCTTTAACAACTAAAGTAAGTGTTTCAAGTAGTGGAGGAAGATGTGCCCAAATAATGTGAGCTCCCTGAGAGCAGGTACTTTGAGTCTTTCATGTTCACATACCAAGAAGCATCTACAAACTGAATTTCACGTTGAAATTCAAAATAAATGCCTGTTGAATGAAACAATGCTGGTAAATTCTGTACTGTTCTTATTCAAGTTGGAAAGAATTAAGACAGAGCAAACTAATTTTCTATCCCTATCAGTATATATTGCAGAACTTAGTAAAACAATATCTGACAAGACAAAAAACTTAAATTCAAATATCTTACAGAAGACCTGAATTGGGGGAATATATCTTCATATCATATAGCATTTGTATGAAAAAAATAAGCAATCCAATAAGCTTAAAACAAGCTTTTTAAAAGAATAATCTAGGCTAGTGAACATTTACTATTCTGGTATTTTTAGTCCCACAATGAAGCAGACTTCTACTAGACCTCTACTAGCCATTTCAACTAAGGGCAACCTGTCAGGAGGAAAACTGCACACAGATCAATCAACAGAAGTTCTTCCAACCAACAGGCTTTACCCAAGAAACATTAGGGGGCTAAGTCAAGTTTCTGTAAAAATTAATTCAAATTTTACATGATATTACTATGCCTTCTCCTTGGTGCAAATTTCTTAGCTGGCTCAAAGCCTGTATCTACATATTTTTTTAATCTGAATAAGCAATGATAATTTTGTATCCTGAGCATGCAGTCTTACCATTCATTGAGAAAGGAGCTCTGTATTTGTAGCAGTCACTGTTAGTTCTCCAATAGTTATTTCTCCTATCCTCCTGCCATCTCAGTTGTATCCTTCCACGTGCTCTGTGCTCTCAGCAAATCTGTTCCATTGATCATCCTCTCTCTTTCTCTACATTCAACCTTTCCTTTATTCTATTCATAAAATAAATTGCTAAAATTACTCCTATATTTTCAATCTTTAAAAAATGTACTTTATCAAGTCTATGCACTTCCTTTAGCTTCCATCTTTATCTCTTTCCCTCCTATGCCAAGTCCCACTGCCCTGCCTGAGATATCTAGTCTACACATATTGTGTTCACTCGTACACCTCCCACTCAACTCTCATTCCATTATAATGTGATTGCCACCCTACACCATTCTACTGAAAGCACTCTTTCAAAAATTATATGGGCAATTCAGTACCTAAATCTAATGGACCCTGTACTAGACATGCTGATCAATTCACCTGCCAAACAAACTTCTCCTTCTGACTTAAAGTAGCCAGTCCACAGTCCTTCTGAATGAATCTGATGTGCCATGGACCACAGGCTCTGTCAAGTAGGTCTGGATGTTCTCTCTACCATGAGATTCACCCCAAGCAACTCCCCAACTCTCACAACTGATTAACCAGAAGATATCTAATCTAAAGGCAGCCAACCCATAGGATGGGCCAGAAATTAGTGATTTGTGTGTACAGGGTTAAAAAGAAAATCTTGGCTAGGTTCTCTCTCTCCCAAATTTGAACAAAGATCAAAGGAAATTTAGCAGTTGGTGAGGAGGGAATGTAGGCCACTGTGGCCAGATATGAGAAACCACAGAGAAGGATGTTGGCTGAGAACAGATAGCAGCAGTTGCTCAGAAGTGGCCCCTGGGAAAGGGGTGGAGGGAATAGCTTTGGTTCCTGGTGGCTTTCCAGATCCCAGTGGCAGGTGCTTTTGTGGTCCAGTTGTGTTTTGTTTTTGTTCTCAGGTCTACCTGAAATTCCATAAGTATCCTTAAAATAAATCCCAATTGCTGTAGCTTGAGTAGATTTCTTCCTAGCAAAAGATCCTTTTAAATCCTTATTTTATTTTGCCTCCTTACAACATTTTTCACTACTGACCGGTCCCACTTTTCTGAAATTTTCTCCTCCTTGCTTCTCTGACTGAAGGTTCCTCTGCTTCGTCTCCTACCTCTCATTTCTTCTCAGTCTCCTTTGAGGGCTCCCCTTCCTCTGCCAATCCTTTAAATGTTTAGAATGTTGCAGTTCTTCTGTTGGCCTCAAAACCCTCTCCCCAGGAGCTCTTACGCACTTCATGTCCTCAACTCCACTCCAGCTGGAAACTCTTGGGATGCTTTTTATTCTGTCCAACTAACATGTCTTTTTGGAGAACTACATTTGCATTTATTAAAATTATCACTAAGTTATTCATCATATGGTTTTACATTTTTCATTTCAAAAGGTAGTTTGTAACATTATGGTGAATGTCCATGAAGAAGTTCTCAACAAAGTAGTACATTAATGTGTAATGACAATTCTTCAACAGATATCTGATAAAGAGACTTCAGTAGAAGAATCTAGAGCAAAAATAAAATCAAATAAAACTTGGATGAATCTTCTGTTTAAATTTGTTCAAAGGGTTTTGGCTATATGCAGGAATCTTGTAATTTCAATTTTTATAAAGGTTGTACATGAATGTAATGATTAGGACTAAAGTCAGCTATGACTTGGGAAAAATCACTAAATATATGTAAGATCATTATGATAAGAAGGGTGTCAGGAATAGATTCAGTATCATAGAAGTTTAAAGAAATTTAAGGTCATAATATCCCATTGTCTCTTTTTACAGGTGAAATCATGGGGAATCAGAGAACACATGATTTGCCTGAAGTGACACAGCTACCTCATAGCAGAGTTGGACAGTCATTAAGATCACCTGACTCCTTGCCCAGAATCCTTGCTGGCACACCATGATTAACCAACTGCTCTCAAACTTATCAAGAGCAAATTGGCAAGAAGACGTTTGCAGATTGAAGAAGACCTAACCAGGAGGGAATTTATCCTCTCAACAGAATCACCCTCTATTACATATTTTCTTCCCAGTAGCCTACTGCATACAGGAGACAGGAAGCAGATGTTCTGAAAGCAGGGGTGTGAGAAAGGCAAACTAACACCTTCTCTTTGATGAGCTTGGAAGGACTCAAACTGCTCTCTCTAGAGTAGTTATGACAGCTGCTGAGATGCAGCAAAGCTTTGATCCAAGAGCTTGAGGTCCCAGAGTCATGAAATCACCCCAGGAAGAGAAATAGGGTGAGCTTTAAATCAAATTTGTTAATTCAAGTCTGGGCGTGAAATATATTAAAATTAGAAAAAGTGGTGACAGATAAAAAGTTAGTGAAAAATGTACCAAATTATTTCATTAGAAAATTGCTCCAGAGTACCGTATTTAAACATAGTGTTTCCCATGCTCAACTGGTTTTTCTAAAGCGAGTATGTATGTGTGTGTATGTAAGAGTACACATATACCTCTATGTATTTATGTGTGCATATTTACATATATATGTATTTACCATTGAGAGAGAGAGAAGGAAAATTACTGCTGGAGCTTAAACAGAGAACCTCATCTGAATTGGGAAAAATTAAAATCCTGTGGCTCAAACACTAGGCATCTACCACTTAGTGACAGCATTTCCAAATTGTAAATCTAGCTTTTTTAAAGAGTAAAATGAATCTTTTCAAAAGCACATAAAATGTTTCAAAGTTATAAAACACTATATATTTATATATATATATACTTACATATAGTTATATATATAGTTACATATATACGTATATATATAACTATATGTATGTCTTGTCACTTTGTGTTACATATGTAGAGCTATATATAACTATGCATATATGTTATATATAGTTTTATATACCATATATAGCTATAACCATATATTCACATACATCATAGTATATAGTCATATGCTATATATAACTACACACACACACACAAAGTGACAAGAAAAAAACATCTGCAGCTTCTGGTTAAACTTTTCATATATTATGCCAAGAGAAAACATGGCGTGACTTCTCAGTGAAGGACTAAATAACTGAAATCCAAAGGAGCCATTGAACTGCAGCTGTAGTTGAATGGCTACTTTGAATTCAAAATTCCAGAAACATCTCAACTATCTACTCTGTGCAATCAGCCTATGTCAGATGATTTATATCCTGAGATAATCACATCCAGGGTGAAGTCAACATCTCTCTTTAGAACAGCAGTGCCACAGCCATAGCATGGCATATGCTTTAACAGCTAATTTTTTACCTGTCAGGCATGGATGAAAATGCCCTTTTACGGCAATGTGCAGAGTCAGCCTGTAAACCTTAGAATCACCTAAATATTCTTTCTTAGTCTTCAAAATCAGCTCTCAGTTCCAAGTCAAAACTCCTTTCCCCAACTCCAAGGAGAAGGTCCTCATTTCTAGCCTTCCTGGCCCCACGCAGCCCTTGAATATTCTCCCTGGCCTGGCCCAGCTCAGCTCTGGACATGTTAAATAGTGGCTTCCCAGCTCTCCCCTTTCCCAGCCCTCTGTTCTATCCTCCCTTTTCCTAAATGACCAGGGACCCTTAAACCTTGCCCTACACCCTCACGCTTTTTAATGATTCTCTCCTTTCTCGTAACACCTGATTGTCTACTCCTTAGGCCCCTCCCCTCAGAGCCACCTGCTAAAACCAACACTCCAAATCCAGCATATCCTTCTCAACAGAAGCTGTCAAGCCATCCTCACTCTGTATAGACAGTGACCTGTATTAAAGCCAACACACAATATAATCACTCAGCCTATCAGACGAAAGTGTTCTCAATCTACACACATTTCAGGAAGTTTGCTGTAAATGGAAAAAGTTTCAAAGGCAAGCAGAAATGAATCTCTCTCCTTGGAGACTGTCACTAACACTCCAAGTTCACCACAGTCCTTAGCTTTAAGAAAGCAAGAAATTGATTCTTCTGTTGTATTTTTAACGTCTTTACCTCTTGTCAATGCACTGCTCTGTTTATAAGCAGCAAAATGTTTGGGATCAAACATCTGCTCCTCAAATCTGCTGCCTTTGGCAGGGTTTTCAGTGATACACAAGACCACTATTTTGGACAATTTTAGGAATTCTCTATAATCCTTACAAAGGGCCATTCTCTTAAAATGCACTGGATTGCACTTTCTCATTTGGTATATTTCCCTAACACAGAGAGATTTGCCTCTCTCTAGGTTTAATGCAGCCAGGAAATAAAAGTGTGCTGTATCTCTTTACTCTGAGACTCCTACTAAATCACTCTCTAGCATACCCCGTTTAGTAATGTATTGTGTTTACTGTCTGTCCACCAGATAGAAAGTAAGCTCCAAGGAGGGCAGGGATTTGTCTTTGCTCTTTGATTAATCCCAATGGCCTATAACAGTGCCTGGCACAAAGTATAAGTTCAATTTATTTGTTGAATTTATTAAGTGAATTAATCTCCTGCTATAAAAGTTTAACCTAAATGCTTCGGCACTTGGGATGTTGAAATAAGATACACATTTTGAATGGAGAAATACCTGTGGGTTTTGAGTGGAAAGTAAAATGAAATCATGAACATTCCGTCCTACACTAATGGTACAAATTACTCCAAGAGGGGTAAGAAACATAACATTTCTTGGTATTCCACAATGAATCAATTCTGGCTCAATACCCCCACAGAATAAGTCTTTTGAGAAATCCAACAAAAGTCATCTTCTTGGATTGCTTTCCCTTCCATTCTTTCAAACAAGAAATCTAGAGCCATGGGGTCCAGAAGAATGGGACAGGGGTTGCTATTCTATTTTGGTCACTGATACTCTCAATCTATGGTGAAGGAAATGACTCCTCCTATAGTTCTCCCTCCCTCACTGAAGCGCCCAAGAATATAGCAACCAGCACCCAGTCTCCATGGGTACCCACATGGCTATCTCCATATGAGAGTCCTTCATCCACAAAGGCATTGCTTTTCAGTGAGATCAGATCTCCATTACTAACTGAAACTATAAACCCCAGTGCCTTTCCCAGTCCTCAAGTACCATACAATATTCCAGAATTCCTATCATTTTCCTCTTAAGTCCTTTCCCTTCCCATCTCTCAAACAAACAAACAAAAAAATTATTCATACCTATTTTGCTATCTCTCAGCAGTGTTTGACGGCTTGTCCTTATAGATGGATTGACCTCAGGCCCTAGAAACACAAAAATATCTGGTTTGCCTTTCTCAGCAGACAAATAAAATCCAGGCTTTAGGACATTCCTGATGGTGGTAGAGTGGGGAATTCAGCTAGGATTGGGTCCAGCTGCTTGTGAAACAAACTAGAAAATAACAGTGGCCCATAAAAGACCAATTTTTATTTTATACCCCTTAAAAGAAGTTCTGACATAGCCCCTTGAGCTTGTATGGAGTCTTCTATCTTAATGCTCCACCAATTTTATTTTATTTTATTTTATTTTTTTAACATCTTTATTGGAGTATAATTGCTTTACAATGGTGTGTTAGTTTCTGCTGTATAACAAAGTGAATAAGTTATACATATACATATGTCCCCATATCACTTCCCTCTTGCGTCTCCCTCCCTCCCACCCTCCTTATCCCACCCCTCTAGGTGGTCACAAAGCACAGAGCTGATCTCCCTGTGCTATGCAGCTGCTTCCCACTAGCTATCTATTTTATGTTTGGTAGTGTATATATGTCCCTGCCACTCTCTCACGTTGTCCCAGCTTACCCTTCCCCCTCCCCGTGTCCTGAAGTCCAATCTCTAGTAGGCCTGTGTCTTTATTCCCGTCTTGCCCCTAGGTTCTTCATGACCATTTATTTTTCTTTTTTTTAAGATTCCATACATATGTGTTAGCATACGGTAGTTGTTTTTCTCTTTCTGACTTACTTCACTCTGTATGGCAGACTCTAGGTCCATCCACCTCACTACAAGTAACTCAGTTTCGTTTCTTTTTATGGCTGAGTAATATTCCACTGTATATATGTGCCACATCTTCTTTATCCATTCATCTGTCAATAGACACTTCAGTTGCTTCCATGTCCTGGCTATTGTAAATAGAGCTGCAGTGAACATTGTGGTACATGACTCTTTTTGAATTATGGTTTTCCCAGGGTATATGCCCAGTAGTGGGATTGCTGGGTCATATGGTAGCTCTATTTTTAGTTTTTTAAGGAACCTCCATACTGTTGTCCATAGTGGCTGTATCAATTTACATTCCCACCAACAGTACAAGAGGGTTCCCTTTTCTCCACACCCTCTCCAGCATTTATTGTTTGTAGAATTTTTGTTGATGGCCATTCTGACTGGTGTGAGATGCCTCACTGTAGTTTTGATTTGCATTTCTCTAATGATTAGTGACAACCTTTCATGTGTTTGTTGGCAATCTGTATATCTTCTGTGGAGAAATGTCTATTTAGGTCTTCTGCCCATGTTTGGATTGGGTTGTTTGTTTTTTTGATATTGAGCTGCTTGTAAATTTTGGAGATTAATCCTGTGTCAGTTGCTTGATTTGCAAATATTTTCTCCCATTCTGAGGGCTGTCTTTTCATCTTGTTTATGGCTTGCTTTACTGTGCAAAAGCTTTTAAGTTTCATTAGGTCCCATTTGTTTATTTTTGTTTTTATTTCCATTTCTCTAGGAGGTGGGTCAAAAAGGAACTTGCTGTGATTTATGTCATAGAATGTTCTGCCTATGCTTTCCTCTAAGAGTTTGATAGTGTCTGGCCTTATATTTAGGTCTTAAATCCATTTTGAGTTTATTTTTGTGTATGATGTTAGGGAGTGTTCTAATTTCATTCTTTTACCTGTAGCTGTCCAGTTTTCCTAGCATGACTTACTGAAGAGGCTGTTTTTCTCCATTGTATATTCTTGCCTCCTTTATCAAAGATAAGGTGATCATATGTGCGTGGGTTTATCTCTGGGCTTTCTATCCTGTTCCATTGATCTATATATCTGTTTTTATGCCAGTACCATACTGTCTTGATTACTGTAGCTTTGTAGTATAGTCTGAAGTCAGGGAGCCTGATTCTTCCAGCTCCGTTTTTCTTTCTCAAGATTGCTTTGGCTATTCAGTGTCTCTTGTGTTTCCATACAAATTGTGAAATTTTTTGTTCTAGTTCTGTGAAAAATGTCATTGGTAGTTTGATACAGATTGCATTGAATCTGTAGATTGCTTTGGGTAGTATAGTCATTTTCATAGTATTGATTCTTCCAATCCAAGAACATGGTGTATCTCTCTGTCTGTTCATATCATCTTAAATTTCTTTCATTAGTGTCTTATAGTTTTCTGTGTACAGGTCTTTTGTCTCCTTAGGTAGGTTTATTCCTAGGTATTTTATTCTTTTTGTTGCAGAGGTAAATGGGAGTATTTCCTTAATTTCTCTTTCAGATTTTTCATCATTAGTTTATAGGAATGCAAGAGATTTCTGTGCATTAATTTTGTATCCTGTTACTTTACCAAATTCATTGATTAGCTCTAGTAGTTTTCTGGTAGCATCTTTAGGATTCTCTATGTATAGTATCATGTCATCTGCAAACAGTGACAGCTTTACTTCTTCTTTTCCGATTTGGATTCCTTTTATTTCTTTTTCGTCTCTGACTGCTGTGGCTAAACTTCCAAAACTATGTTGAATAATAGTGGTGAGAGTGGACAACCTTGTCTTGTTCCTGATCTTAGTGAAAATGGTTTCAGTTTTTCACCATTGAGGACGATGTTGGCTGTGGGTTTGTCATATATGGCCTTTATTATATTGAGGTAAGTTCCCTCTATGCCTACTTTTGGGATGGTTTTTATCATAAATGGGTGCTGAATTTTGTCAAAAGCTTTCTCTGCATCTATTGAGGTTATCATATGGCTTTTATCCTTCAGTTTGTTAATATGGTGTATCACATTGATTGATTTGCGTATGTTGAAGAATCCTTGCATTCTTGGGATAAACTCCACTTGATCATGGTGTATGATCCTTTTAATGTGCTGTTGGATTCTGTTTGGTAGTATTTTGTGGAGGATTTTTGCATCTATGTTCATCAGTGATATTGGCCTGTAGTTTTCTTTCTTTGTGACATCTTTGGTTTTGGTATCAGGGTGATGGTGGCCTTGTAGAATGAGTTTGGGAGTGTTCCTCCCTCTGCTCTATTTTGGAAGAGTTTGAGAAAGATAGATGTTAGCTCTTCTCTAAATGTTTGATAGAATTCACCTGTGAAGCCATCTGGTCCTGGGCTTTTGTTTGTTGGAAGATTTTTCATCACAGTTTCAATTTCAGTGCTTGTGATTGGTCACTTTATGTTTTCTATTTCTTCCTGGTTCAGTCTCGGAAGATTGTGCTTTTCTAAGACTTTGCCCATTCCTTCCAGGTTGTCCATTTTATTAGCGTAGAGTTGCTTGTAGTAATCTCTCATGGTCCTTTGCATTTCTGCAGTGTCAGATGTTACTTCTCCTTTTTCATTTCTAATTCTGTTGGTTTGAGTCTTCTCCCTTTTTTCTTGATGAGTCTGGTTAATGGTTTATGAATTTTGTTTACTGTCTCAAGGAACCAGCTTTTAGTTTTATTGATCTTTGCTATTGTTTCCTTCATTTCTTTTTCATTTATTTCTGATCTGATCTTTATGATTTCTTTCCTTCTGCTAACTTTGGGGTTTTTTTGTTCTTTCTCTAATTGCTTTAGGTGTAAGGTTAGGTTGTTTATTTGAGATGTTTCATGTTTCTTGAGGTAGGATTGTATAGCTATAAACTTCCCGCTGAGAACTGCTTTTGCTGCATCCCATAGGTTTTGGGTTGTCGTGTTTTCATTGTCATTTGTTTCTAGGTATTTTTTGATTTCCTCTTTGATTTCTTCAGTGATCTCTTGGTTATTAAGTAGTGTATTGTTTAGCCTCCACGTGTTTGTATTTTTTAAAGATTTTTTCCTGTAATTGATATCTAGTCTCATAGCATTGTGGTCAGAAAATTTGCTTGATACGATTTCAGTTTTTTTAATTTACCAAGGCTTGATTTGTGGCCCCAGATATGATCTATCTTGGAGAATGTTCCAGGAGCACTTGAGAAGAAAGTATATTCTGTTGTTTTTGGATGGAATGTCCTATAAATATCAATTAAGTCCATCTTGTTTAATGTAACATTTAAAGCTTGTGTTTCCTTATTTATTTTCATTTTGGATGATCCGTCCATTGGTGAAAGTGGGTATTAAAGTCCCCTACTATGATTGTGTTACTGTCAATTTCCCCATTTATGGCTGTTAGCATTTGCCTTATGTATTGAGGTGCTCCTATGTTGGGTGCATAAATATTTACAATTATTATATCTTCTTCTTGGATTGATCCCTTGACCATTATGCAGTGTCCTTATCTCTTGTAATGGTCTTTTTTTTTAAGTCTATTTTGTCTGATATAAGAATTGCTACTCCAGCTTTCTTTTGATTTCCATTTGCATGGAATATCTTTTTCCATCCCCTCACTTTCAGTCTGTATGTGTCCCTAGGTCTGAAGTGGGTCTCTTGTAGACAGCATATATACAGGTCTTGTTTTTATCCATTCAGCCAGTCTATGTCTTTTGGTTGGAGCATTTAATCCATTTACATTTAAGGTAATTACAAATATGTATGTTCCTATTACCATTTTCTTAATTGTTTTGGGTTTCTTTATTGTAGGTCTTTTCTTTCTCTTGTGTTTCCTGCCTAGAGAAGTTCCTTTAGCAAAAGCTGGTTTGGTGGTGCTGAATTCTCTCAGCTTTTGCTTGCCTGTAAAGGTTTTAATTTCTCCATCAAATCTGAATGAGATCCTTGCTGGGTAGAATAATCTTGGTTGTAGACTTTTCCCTTTCATAACTTTAAATATGTCCTGCCACTCCGTTCTGGCTTGCAGAGTTTCTGCTGAAAGATCAGCTCTTAATTTATGGGGATTCCCTTGTATGTTATTTGTTGTTTTTCCCTTGCTGCTTTTAATATTTTTTCTTTGTATTTAAGTTTTGATAGTTTCATTAATGTGTGTCTTGGCGTGTTTCTCCTTGGATTTATCCTGTATGGGACTCTCTGCACTTCCTGGACTTGATTGACTATTTCCTTTCCCATATTAGGGAAGTTGTCAACTATAATCTCTTCAAATATTTTCTCAGTCCCTTTCTTTTTCTCTTCTACTTCTGGGACCCCTATAATTCGAATGTTAGTGTGTTTAATGTTGTCCCAGAGGTCTCTGAGACTGTCCTCAATTCTTTTCATTCTTTTTTCTTTAGTCAGCTCTGTGGTAGTTATTTCCACTATTTTATCTTCCAGCTCACTTATCCGTTCTTCTGCCTCAGTTGTTCTGCTATTGATTCCTTCTAGAGAATTTTTAATTTCATTTATTGTGTTTTTCCTCATTGTTTGTTTGCTCTTTAGTTCTTCTAGGTCCTTGTTAAAACTTGTATTTTTCCATTTAATTTCCAAGATTTTTGGATGATCTTTACTCTTATTACTCTGAATTCTTTTTCAGGTAGACTGCCTATTTCCTCTTCTTTTGTTTGGTCTGGTGGGTTTTTACCTTGCTCCTTCATCTGCTGTATGTTTCTCTGTCTTCTCATTTTGCTTAACTTACTGTGTTTCGGGTCTCCATTTTGCAGGCTGCAGGTTCATAGTTCCCATTGTTTTTGGTGTCTGCCCCCAGTGGCTAAGGCTGGTTCAGTGGGTTGTGTAGGCTTCCTGGTGGAGGGGACTAGTGCCTGTTTTCTGGTGGATGAGGCTGGATCTTGTCTTTCTGGTGAGCTGGACCACGTCCGGTGGTGCATTTTGGGGTGTCTGTGACCTTATTATGATTTTAAGCTGCCTCTCTGCTAATGGGTAGGGTTGTGCTCCTGTCTTGCTAGTTGTTTGGCATAGGGTGTCCAGCACTGTAGCTTTCTGGTTGTTGAGTGGAGCTGGGTCTTAATATTAAGATGGAGATCTCTGGGAGATCTTTCACCGTTTGATATTACGTGGAGCCGGGAGGTCTCTGGTGGACCAATGTCCTAAACTCAGCTCTCTCACCTCAGAGGCACAGGCCTGACACCCAGCAGGAGCACCAAGGCCCTGTCAGCCATACGGCTTAGAAGAAAAGGGAGAAAAACAGAAAGAAAGAAAGAAAGAAAGAAAAAAATAAAATAAAATAAAGTTACTAAAATAAAAAATTTAAAATAATTATTAAAAATTTAAAAAATTAAAAAGTAATAAAAAAAAGAAAGAAAGAAAGAAGAGAGCCACCAAACCATAAAACAAATCCACCAATGATAACAAACACTAAAAATTATATTTAAAAAAATGTACAAACAGAATCCTAGGACAAATGGTGAAAGCAAAGCTTTACAGACAAAATCACACAAAGAAGCATACACGTACACACTCACAAAAAGAGAAAAAGGAAAAATATATATATTTTTTTTTTAAAAAAAGGAGGAAGAGAGCAACCAAATCAATAAACAAATCTACCAATGATAATAAACTCTAAATACTAAACTAAGATAAACATAAAGCAGGAACAAATTAGATGCAGAACGCAAACCCCAAGTCTGCAGTTGCTCCCAAAGTCCACCGCCTCAATTTTGGGATGATTCATTGTCTGTTCAGGTATTCCACAGATGCAGGTACATCAAGTTGATTGTGCAGATTTAATCCGCTGCTCCTGAGGCTGCTGGGAGAGATTTCCCTTTCTGTTCTTTGTTCGCACAGCTCCTGGGGTTCAGCTTTGGATTTGGCCCCGCCTCTGCGTGTAGGTCGCCTGAGGGCATCTGTTCTTCGCTCAGACAGGACGGGGTTAAAGGAGCAGCTGATTCAGGGGCTCTGGATCACTCAGGCTGGGGGGGAGGGAGGGGTACGGAGTCCGGGCCGAGCTTGGGGCGGCAGAGGCCTACGTGACGTTGCACCAGCCTGAGGCGCGCCATGCGTTCTCCCGGGGAAGTTGTCCCTGGATCACGGGAGCCTGGCAGTGGCGGGCTGCCACAGGAGGGGTGGTGTAGATAGTGACCTGTGCTTGCACACAGGCTTCTTGGTGGCTGCAGCAGCAGCCTTAGCGTCTCATGTCCGTCTCTGTGGTCTGCGCTGAAAGCCATGGCTCGTGTCCATCTCTGGAGCTCATTTAGGCGGTGCTCTGAATCCCCTCTCCTCGCGCACCCCGAAACAATGGTCTCTTGCCTCTTAGGCAGGTCCAGACTGTTTTCCCCGACTCCCTCCTGGCTAGCTGTGGCACACTAGCCCCCTTCAGGCTGTGTTCACGCCGCCAACCCAAGTCCTCTCCCTGGGATCTGACCTCCAAAGCCCAAGCCTCAGCTCCCAACCCCCGGCCGCCCCGACGGGTGAGCAGACAAGCCTCTCGGGCTGGTGAGTGCTGGTCGGCACCCATCCTCTGGGCGGGAATCTCTCCACTTTGCCCTCTGCACCCCTGTTGCTGCGCTCTCCTCCATGGCTCCGAAGCTTCCCCCACCCGCCACCCCCGTCCCCACCAGTGAAGAGGCTTCCTAGTGTGTGGAAACCTTTCCTCCTTCACAGCTCCCTCCCACTGGTGCAGGTCCCATCCCTATTCTTTTGTCTCTGTTTTTTTTTTTCTTTTGCCCTACCCAGGTACGTGGGGAGTTTCTTGCCTTTTGGGAAGCCTGAGGTCTTCTGCCAGTGTTCAGTAGGTGTTCTGTAGGAGTTGTTCCACATGTAGATGTATTTCTGATGTATTTGTGGGGAGGAAGGTGATCTCCACATCTTACTCCTCTGCCATCTTGAAGGTCTCCCCACTCCACCAATTTTAGCATGCCATCCCGTGACCTAAGATGACTGCTCATGCATTGACCACATGGAAGAGGGTAAAGGGTGCATGCCAGATGTTTTATAAGATTTCCCAGCACTGTGATAATCTTTCATTAGATCTCATTGGCCAGTACATAGTCACAGAATCAGACTAGTTATGAGGGAAGCTGGAAAGTATAGTCTTTGTCCCATATGGCCAGATTGGATATTGGGGAAGGCAACAAGCAGTTTACACTCAAAAGGTGAACATTCATCCTGTTTCATGAATCGGCAGCAGTGAAAAACAAAGCCCAGGGTTTTCTCAATAGGTATTCAAGCTGTGTTAAAATATTAATAAATAATTCTTTTATTTTTCCAAGTTTAAGACCCACCTCAAGTCTCAATTGCTACTTGCCCCTACTTTGAATCAAGGTTAGGGAAAGAGATGGTCATTTGTCATCAGGAACTTCTTCCCAGAAGTTGTTCTGTCATCTGACTTGGTCTCAGATGAATAGATATTCACAGATACATAATAATGAAAGAAAGGAATGTAAGAAAAGAAAAAATCTAAAATAAAGCCTAATTTCAAATCTATGAAGGTTGGAAAAGAGGCAATGAAATAATAGAGTAGGTGATATTATCCTGTCCCCGCCTCATCTCCCACCAAATTATAAGCTTGAAGAATTTGCATTATTGTTTTATATTCTCTAGAATCTTCTATATATTCAGCACTCAATGTATCTTTGCTACATTGAGTTGAAAATGGATAACAATGTAAACATAAGTAAGAACTTGAGTCATCAGGAAATAAACACTTTGACTTAAGAGGATATTCCAAGCTGTTCAAACACTGGCCACACACATCCTACCTGAAGGATCCATTACATGTCTTTTAGAATGTCACAGTGTGGATGGAATTAAAACTCAGACGCTATCACCTAGGTAGGTAGAGAGCTATCTTCATATCCTCTAGAAGGATATTAAACTGTATCTCTGGGCTTTGAGAATATATAACAGGGGAAACTTATCAAGTCTGGGGGTCTAGGGAAGGTTCCCCAGAAGAAGGGGCATTTGATGTGCATCTGAAGGAATAAAATTATCAAGTGAAGAGGGAGAGGAAGAGATTCCACATGGGGGATACAATATGTGCCAAAGCCCTGTGGTAGGAGAAATAGAACTCACTCAAGGAACTGAAAAAAGGACAGTGTGAGTGAACATAAAGATCAAAGGGGGGGGGCTTCCCTGGTGGCGCAGTGGTTAAGAATCCGCCTGCCAGTGCAGGGGACACGGGTTCAAGCCCTGGTCTGGGAGGATCCCACATGCCGCGGAGCAACTAAGCCTGTGCGCCACAACTACTGAGCCTGAGCGCTAGAGCCCACGAGCCATAGCTGCTGAGGCCGCGTGCCACAACTGCTGAAGCCCACGCACCTGGAGTCCGTGCTCCGCAACAGGAGAGGCCACCGCAATGGGAGGCCCGCACACCACAACAGGGAGCGGCCCCCACTCGCCACAACTGGAGAGGGCCCGTGCACAGCAACAGAGACCCAATGCAACCAAAAAAAAAAAGATCAAAGGGGGGGAACAGTGCAAGATAAAGTTGGAGAGTTATAGTATCCACTGGGATTCTTTGGTTGTGAGCCACAGAAGTGAACTCTGCCTCTTTCATCAAAATAAGGAGGAAGTTTTTTGGCAATAACTGAAGAACTCACAAAGTTAAAGGATGTTCACAAGATTTAGTGCCATCAAGGACACTGGTGATCTTACAAGTGTCATTTTGGTGGATCCAGAGTGAAATGGCTTTAAGGGTTATTGGGAAGTAGGGTGAAGGAGGCAGTGAGCACAGACTGGCAGTTGGGAACTTTGGCTATAAATGGGGAGATCAGAGAGAATGAGTTGGTCTTGGATATGGATGCAGGGTCAAAGAGGGCATTTTCTAAGATTAAGGAGTCTGGAGCATACTTCAATGCCAATGAAAGAGAAGTTAAGTATACAAGAGAGAAGGGATCATGTTTAGCACAGGTTTTCAAGAAAGAAAAGAATCTATATCATAAGCAAAAGAATTGTTCTTAGAAAGAAGGAACAGTTCCACTATTGCATGCCAAGAGAAGAGGAAAGAAGTGTAGACGTAGAGAGATTCCTTTGTGGTGGTAAGCAGACTCAGTTCCCAGTTTCCTGATAGCTTCCATTTTGTTTTTGAAGTAGGTCATCTTCTGAGACAGGGAAAGGTGAGAGGTGAGTAAAGACGATTAGGAAATCTGAAGAAAGTAGAGAAGGTTTAAAAAGTCATTGGGGAGAGTGGGAGAATAAGGAACAAGAAACACAGCAGAGATGCCAGGTAGGGTTGAGGGCCCAGTTGAGAGGCATGTTTCATATTCCTAAATATTGGGTGCAAATGTGATATCGTACCCTAAAATCCTTTAAGCCAAGAACCATCTTTGCATTCTCTGTAAACATAAGTGGATGCTCAACATATTCTCATGGTTTGTCTGTTTTCAGGCCTCAGTACCAAGAATAACTATGCCTCTCTTAACTTATTACTTTGTTTCTTATTTTAGGAACTCAATAACATTTAAATCAATTGTTAGAAATATGGAGCTAAATTTGCAGCCCACTTGAGACAAAGCATGGGTACCTCAGCACTTAGGCCATATATTTGAGTAAAGCATTACCCTGACTTCATCTTCTCAATGTATTTGTGTTTTCTCTTTTCCCCAGTTTTCTCCTTTATTATCATATATTACTAAGTAAATATATTTTAGCCACCTTAAGTTCCTTTTGTAGAATGAGGGAAGATACAGATAATTAATAAGTCAATAATAGAAGCAAAAGTATCACATGGAAGTTACTTTAAGAATATAATGATTATTACAGATATAGATATGGAAGTATGTATATAGAAATAGATATAGATATACAGATACATAGATATAGATATAGCAGTGTTTGCTGACAATTCCTATGGAAACAAAGAATATAAAACCTAGCTAAGTTTCTACTCTGAGAGATAGTAAATCTAGCATTTTTTAGAAAATGAAAACATATTTACCTACTTATTGGTTTAACATTTTCCATAAAACTAAAATATTTTTACTAATTTCCTTTAAACATTAAGCAAGAAAACCTATAATCCAAAGTAAATTTATAAAATGGTAAATTTAGGGGAAATAAAATGTATTTTTCCCTCTTAAAAATGGTTTATTGTTACTATTATAAAAGCTAGGGGAAATATTTAAAATCATAGTCTCAACATACTACAACCACTTTTAGGAAAACAAGTACTTTAAACTTAAGTTTCTTAATGGCAAGAGTTACTTTCAGTGTACTTCACACTAAATATCAGTGCTTTCTTTGATTTTAAAATATCTAAAAGATAATCAAGCTGGCATAATGGTTAAGACTGTAGATTCAAATCTCCATTTGACCTTCCTCTGCCTGTGTGACCTCATAAAAGCCCCTAATCACGCTCTACCTCCAGGTTGTTATTAGGGTTAAACGAGTTAATATAAGAAATGCTTAGAATGGTGCCTGGTATGTAGTGAGCATTCAGTCAGCATTTTACAAGCATTTACTGCTTCTATTGTTGTTTGTCATTGTCTCCGTCATCTAAAAGATGTAGAAACTGGTATTTCTCCCAAGCACCACCAGAAGCTTAACACACCACGGGTAACTAATTTAGTTTAAGTTATAATGACTGACATTGGTGATGCTGGTCATTTGGTTTTAAGAACATCTTATTTGCATTATCATAATGAGATAAAGCATACCCTCCTTTGTATTCAAAAGGCAGAACCAAAAAACTAAAGACCCCAAGTTTATGTGAAAGAGAGTCAGACTGGCCTAGGAGCAGGGTGCCCTTAAAAGCATCCAAGCAGGGGTGAGAGAATCCCATTCTCTAACCTGTTTCACACTCTCACCACCAGTGACACAAAAAGGCAAAACTTGGCTAGGCCTTCTGCACCTACAGTTCAGGTCTCTGTATGCTTAGGTGGTTTTCAGGAATCTTCAAACCAACTTCTGTATGCCAAAGTGTTCCCTCCAACGAAGTTCTTTTCAGTTCCTCAGAAATCATCCATCAGTCTTTGCTCCTCCTGGGCCTACTGGCAATTAAAAAGCAAACAACAAACAAAAATTGGCATCAGACAAACTGCAGTCCTCTGCTCCTCAGTTCTGCCACTCAGTAACCAATGAATTTTGCAAGTTCCTTACACTTTCTGAGCCCTAGTTTCTTTAACTGTAAAGTGGAGGCAATAATTAGAGAAGACTTGTTTATATCTGTCCAGTGATAAAGCACCTGGGTTACCTTGTTCTGATGGTCTCAAGCAGAAACCACTCACTTCACACTGTCTTCTACTACAGGATCCCATCCTAGAAATCCTGACTCAGTCACATGTACCCATAAATGAAGTCCTTGCATATCATACAGAATCATATATATCACAGCAGTACCCATTCCCTGTGTTAATTACCAATAGTCCAATGTTTCTGATACTAATTCTTTTGCTATTCCTTCCAGGACCCTGAATTCCTGAAATTCAGCTTATAGCAGAGAGCTTTATATGAATATAAGCAAGAAGGAGAGACATGTGGGTGATAAGACTAAATGGTTCTGGTCAATTTATTATACTAACTACAATAAAAGCATGGAGGAGAATGGAATCCTTTACTGAGGCAAACTACAAAATTAATTTTTAAGGATTTGATCAGTGATTACTCCGGGAATAAAAGTGTATTATGAATAGTGAGGACAATGATAAACTCCAGGGCCTTTTCATTTGTATGATAAAGTGTATTATGATTGTTTATGATTTATAAGGCCCATGAAACCTACAAACACATCAATTTGTAGACAGGTATTTTTCCAGTCTCTGTTCTTGAACATGAGTACTTTTTGAACTTGAATGTACACCAGCATCGAAACACACACTAACACATTTTACTTACATGGTTGACCCTTGAACAACACAGGTTTGAACTGCACAGGTCCACTTACATGCAGATTTCTTTCACTAAATACTTACTACAGTATTACACAATCCATGGTTGGTTGAATCCATGGAGGCAGAACCATATGGAGGCATGACTGTAAAATTATAAGTGAATTTTCAACTGTGCATGAGGGTCAGCACCCAAGCCCCTGCATTGTTGAAAGGTCAACTGTATACAGTTAACTTCAGAAAGCTAAACTTCTCTTTAAATTTGTCAGGGTTTTTTTAAGAAGTTTGGTAAATTAATAAACTATCATAGTAGTTTTGGGTTAATTAAAATTTGGAGAATGCCAGACAAATCTACATTATCCTTTATTCTATAAGTTAAAAGATCCCATCTGTGTTATCTAATGACAATTTAGACAAGAAACAAGCATGTTCTCCTCACAGTCTTCCCCCTTCCACTGGCTTCATGCAAAGGACTTTGAGACCATAGGAGATGGAAGAGCCACAAGATGGTAGGAGTCTGGGGCCCCAAATTACCACAAGGAGGAAAGTCATCTGCCCATGGACCAGGAAAACCCACTGTGTTATCCAACTGAAATGTTGCAGCTCATTTGTTGCAGCAGCTGCTACTCCAACCAACACAAAAATTAAATGCCTCTTGTAAATACTCAGACATAATTACAAATCTTTCCCTAACATAGCTACAATTTAGAACAAGATATAAGGGAATGGTACTCAAGGGCAGATGTTAAGACATTCCTGAGCAAGCATCATAGATGATTATCATTATCTGATGACTCCAAACAAAGGGATTTTTATAGACAAATGGTCTCCGTTTTTCCCCCACACATCTGAGAACTAAAATAAACTCCCAGATATAATTGTGGGTCTCAAAAAAGTGACCAACAGGGAATAATGACTCCTCTTATGAGGAAGAGGAGAAATACAGCCTGCTCCTCACAACAGTGCAATTGAGACTCCTTTCCTAGGCCCAGCTATATTTTCCCTCATCTTTTCTAACATCCCAAAACACTTCCAGGAAATATATACCACAGTAGTACATCAGAGCAATTTTGTTTCAGCACACTATAGGCAGCTTTATTTTGGCCTGTATCTACCTGCTTAAATGTATCAGAAAGTGGTAATTTTTTTGGATATACCCATATTCAGCAATCACAACATTCCTCCCTTTACTTGCCTGCTTTTCATCTTTTCTCTTTTCATTTCAAACTATTTACTTTAAGCCAAAACTATTAGAACTCTTTTTTTTTTTTCTATTAGAACTCTTTGACCATCTTCCTCCCATCAGAAAATTTCTTCAACATCTGGTCTTGCTAATTTGCTAGACTTCCCTCCAGCACCTGAACTTTAAGGAATCATATAAAAATATTTATTGAATTCTTGAAGTGACCCTGTAAGTAGAGGACACTGATTAGACTGAGCCCTGCCTTTCCTAAACACGTATTTTAGATACATCTGACCAAACAGTTTTCAAACAGATAAAAAGTGGTTTCCTCACATTAAGCAATAAAAAACTTTTGGTCAAATGGAATTCTCATTCATTTGAAAAAGGATTGGACCCATGGAAGAATTCAGGATGAGATGCAAGTACAAGCTTGGTTGTTAATTATTCCTTGGGTTTTTTGGGGGTTTTTCTTTCTTTCATGAAAAGATTTAAGACACAGCTTTATACATTTAGGGGCATATTACTCAATTTACAGGAAATTCCTGGATGTTCTATAATTAAAAGCTAGCAGGACATCACAAAGGACTTAACAACTTATATATGCGATAATCTATTTACATTATTTCCTGGGAACAGAAAGGGTGGCATCAATAAGAAAGGCAAATATTACTAACTGTCCATAGACTTCCTTTCATTTCCATGAGTACAACTACAGCAACTTCCCTCTCTGTTTCCCTCTGCTGAATGTAAATGCAGCTTAGTAAGTGTATTGAGTGTCTACTATATGAAAGGCCGTGGAAATTCAAAAATGATTAAGTCATGTTCTCAGCCTCCAAGGGGCTTTTAATCCAGGGTAATAGATGCAATAAAAGGAATGAGATTTGGGATGATGAAAAAGATTTGGAAATGGATAGTGGTGGTGCCTTCACAACAGTATGAATATATTTCATGCCACTGAACTGTGCACTTAAAAATAGTTAAGATGGTGCATTTTATGTTATGTATATTTTACCACAAAAAGAGAAGGAATAGAGACTCTCTCCTTCTTCTTCTGTCAGAGGAAGAACGAATCAAGATAAACCAGCTGGTAACAGCACATTCTTTGAGCAAGAGAGGAGCAGGAAAAGCCAGCATGTAGGTCCTTCCCTTTAGGCTGCTCTCAGGCCCGGGCGATGGCACAGACTCACGTGCACTGCAGCACCATGGCAGGTCACATATTGCTCCTGGAGGGCAAAGCAAGGGTCAGGCCAGCAGGGGAATGCTCTTTCCTAGAGATGTGTATGCCATGTTATCGCTGAGGAAAATTAATTCATGGTTTTTAAAGTTGTGCTCCCTTCAGAGACAACCCAGTAAAGGCAGTAGCTGGGCTCCTGCTCTCACAGAGGGCAGGGCCCAGTCACAGGGCCACACGCTCAGGAGGGCCCCTGTGTTTGGCTTAGTGCTCCGTTGTCACCATTTTTAAATTATTAAGAATTTTTTTGACAAAAGGTCCCATATTTTCCTTTTATACTAGGCTCAGCAAATTAGGTAGGTCACCAGTCCTACAGAGAGGGGAGGACACAGCTCCTTTTCCTCCAGAGCCTGTGTGAAGGGCAGAGAAGAAGGGCAAAGCTCTAGAGGACACATAATCTGAGACATTTCTCACATTGTGAGAAGCCAAAAGGAACCCAGGGAGAGAGATCTCCTATGGAAAGGAGTAGAGTTGTCCTGTGAGACCAAGAGACCCACAGATGGGGTTGCACAAGAATGTGCATGCGTGTGTGTGTGTGTGTACACACGCACTTGTTTGTGGTGTTTGTGTGTGCATGCACACACACAGTAGAGTATGAAGCCAGTTAGAGGTGGACACAGGATACACAGGTCAAAAGTTTGAAATGCCTTCCCTTAGGGAGTACAAGGCAACTTCTGAGTTAACTAGAACTTATACCTCTATAAAGTCTTTCTTCGAATACTCAACCCTTCAGAAAAGAGCTTTATATGCTG
The DNA here is from genome assembly GCF_009873245.2 of Balaenoptera musculus. Taxonomy (NCBI): domain Eukaryota; kingdom Metazoa; phylum Chordata; class Mammalia; order Artiodactyla; family Balaenopteridae; genus Balaenoptera; species Balaenoptera musculus. Next base: position 96,672,700 of record NC_045787.1, read on the forward strand.
ACATTAGAGTAGGTCACGTGGGTCTGGTGGAGGCTGATAGGAGAAGGACTGGGATAGGCAAGGTAGCTTTGTCCCTTTCCTTCTGAGTGACAATGCACAACAGCATTGGCGCCAACCTCCCTGTCACCTCACACTCCAGGCTTGCAAGAGGCTTTCTGAAATGACAGAGTCTCCCATAATACAGAAGGCACCCAAGAAGCTCCAAACTTCATGACACACATCTATAGTGAAGAATGGCCTTTAAGAAGAATGAAGGACCCAAGGACCTTCAATGTTGTGTTGAAAAGTAGATTATGTCATTATTACATAATCATTATCTCTTTCTGTACTGTTTGAAATTTTTATCATGGATATATATAACTAGCTTATTGAGGAATATCTACTCATTGGGATGTAAACCTGATTTTTTTTTTTTTTTGCTAGTAACTATTCCTAGATGTCTTAAATAAGTAATGCCTTCCTTAATATCATCTTGATCCAATTCCAAAAGTTTTCAGACATTCTGACTTATACAAACAGTATCCTTTCATTTCCTAAGACTTGGCCCTACTTATTTTAAAAATTTCAGTGTTACATCTGATTCTAATCTCATCTCTCTTACCCATCCCAACCCCAAGCATAGGCCACAGCTCTGACCTGACTGGCCTGAAATGGACAGTGGGCTGCATGGTCTGGTTTTCACATCTTTCCTCTCTCCACCTGCTGCTGCTTCCTTCTCTAGGAGGGTGGGGCTGAGGTAGCAGGAGGAGAAGTAAGAACTGCGCTCCTGACTGGGCCAGGTCACAATCCTGCCTGAGGTTGGTAGTAACTGCTGTTCTTGCTCACTGTATATGTTCTCTGGGTGGCTGGTGTGGACAGATGGTGGCTCCAACATGATCCCCTGGTAAAAGTTCACTCCCCCCCCTCATTGTCCCTAATTCTCTGGCAAAGCAGACATCCAAAAAAGGGATAAAAATGACAGTCACCTTTTTCATAGGTTTCCTTTCAACAAACAAACAAACAGGAATTCCTTGGGGACCTCCATTTGGCCTTAGGAAAAGGAGCATCTCCTCCACAGAAATGTGAGGGGAGGATAGCCTGTCTTCTCCTTGTGTTGGCTGTGTGGAGGGAAGGTGGGTGGTGTTGAGCTGGTTTCTGGATTTGTTTAGATCTCAACCCTGAGGGGAGGTAGCTGAGCCACCTGTTGGCTTTGCTCTGAACCAAGAATGGGAGATTTAGCCAGCATTCTGGGATAACCTGGAGCCTGTTTGTTACATCTGCATTAACTTTATTAAAAATGAAATAAAATAAAATTATAGTAATATATGACCTGTGCAGCGATAGTAGAGGTATACCCAGAGAACAATTGCATAACACAGTGGAGGGGCACTTCACCAAGATGAAGAGAAGAAGGGTCAAGGACAATTTGCCAGAGGAGAGAATGTCCTACGTTCATGATTGGAAAACAACTTATCCTGCTGGAAATGTTGAGGAGGAGCAAGGTTTCTCAGCATTGGCACTACTGACATTCAGGCCAGATAATTCTTTGCAGTGGGAAGATGTTCCTGCATCCCTAGTCCCTCCCCACTAGATGACAGTAGCATCCCTCCCCAAGTTATGACAACCAAAAATGTCTCCAAACATTGCCAGCTATCACCCAGCAGAGCAAAATTGCCTCTGGCTGAAAACCACTGGGGTAGATTTTTACAGACAGATGGGAAATCATGACCAAAGGCTCAAGGTGTGACATAGCATGACATTTCTGAAAACTACACATAGTTCCATATTACTAAAGTGTTAAGGGCAATGCAAGGAGTGGTGGGAGGTGGGAGTGGAGAAACATGGGAGCCTGATAAGAGAGGGTCTGATAGAGCATGCAGAGGTGAAGGAATGTCATCCCTTTTGTGATAAGTCTCAGGAAAAGAAATGACATATAGGCTCTGAGTTCCAGACAGATGGTAAGAGGACATGGGAAGAATAAGACTTTAGGCAGTTGGATCACTCAGGAGCTTGTCAGAAGTCAAAACACAAGATGATGGAAAGCGCCTGAACTGGAGGAGTGGCAGGAAGAACAAGAACAGGTTGATGTATGTATAGGAGGCCTGGGTGGATGGCCCTGAAGCTAATGACAAGAGCATACAGAAGGATGGGTGATCACATTCCATGGCTGGGAAGGAGGAAAACAAATGTGCATGTGTTGAGTTGTGGGTGCCTTCCTTTTCCTCTTGTTGGTAAATTTAAGATCTTAGCCTATGGAAATCTATTTCATCTTGACAGTTTTCTGGATTTTCCAAGGATGAAATGTTCTGATTTCAAGCAACAAGGATGTTATATTTTGATCCTCACCACCTCAGGTAACTTGTTCAACACATGAAGCATCACAAACAACACAGTTGTGCTTTGACAATAGTTTAGAACCCTTCATTTCAAATGCCATTGTGACATTACTCCAACATTGGCCAAATCATCAGCAAAAAGTTATCATGGTGGGCTTCCCTGGTGGTGCAGTGATTAAGAATCTGCCTGCCAATGCAGCGGACACGGTTTCGAGCCCTGGTCTGGGAATATCCCACATGCTGCGGAGCAACTAAGCCCATGCGCCACAACTACTGAGCCTCCGCTCTAGAGCCCGTGAGCCACAGCAACTGAAGCACAGGCGCCTAGAGCCCATGCTCCGCAACGAGAAGCCACCGCAATGAGAGGCCCACGCACTGCAACGAAGAGTAGCCCCCGATCCCCGCAACTGGAAAAAAACCCACGCACAGCAACGAAGACCCAACGCAGCCAAAAATAAATAAAATAAAATAAATAAATTTATAAAAAAGTTATCATGGTTTTGATATTATCTCTGGAAAACTTTAGAGAGGCAAATGTACTAGAAGAAGAAGAAGAAAGGGCCTAACAAAGAATTTGATACAAATGACTTTGCCCCAGGTTGATACTTTGTTTTAGAAGAGAACATGGCTACAACTTAGCTTTGATGCATTATGAATTAACTCCAATGGAAACATTTCTGAAAAACTACGCAGCAACAGTACACAAATACAAAGCAATGTTTGTTGTAGAATTGATGAGCAAACATAATCAGCATTTTTAATGTACTATATGGAGTGAATCTTTTAAAAGGAGATTCAGCTCCTAAATAAACTTTTCATGGTAAGCAACCCAGGAAGTTAGGCTTTCTTTATTATCCTCTTTTCCTGTTCTTCTCAGTGGCCCAGATCATTTAAACTGATAAACAGCAGCTGAAATACACAAAAAGCTCCTGATAAACAGCAGCTAAGGGAGGGCAGGAAAGGAGCAAAATTCAACTATGCTGACATAAATCTTGATGAAAATCCAAAGACTGGCATACGTGGTAGCAACAGTGCCCCAAATGACACAGAAAAGCATTTGCCCAATCCCTTGAGTATATTTTTTGAACACTAATGTTACAAGAATGTATAAAGGATTCCATTTCCTGCTTGATACATCTTTTTCCCAATTTCTTGCAGGTCCAAATGAAGATCTGGAGACTCTTTATATAATCACATGAGAGGAAGAAGAAAACTAAGGAAGTGGGGGTAGGGAGGGGAGAGGGAGATTAAGAGCAATTTGTTCTGGGTGAAAATATTATATATGGGGTAGGATAAGGGTGTCCACATTTCTTAGGCATCCCTTGATTAATGGCATCTGCATTTCATTCTCGGTTGCCAATGCAAATTGCTTCACTTCTCTAAGGAACTTTGTCCTCATCAGTCAAATGGAATCAGCACCATTCTGTGAGTAGAGGCTATACTGGTGTCTAATTTGACTGCTTTAGAAATACCTCTAGAGCAGTGCCACTCAAAGAAAAGTCCACAAACCAGTAGCATCGATATATATCATCCAGAATTTGTTAGAAATTCTGAATGACGAGCTCTACCCTAGATTTACTGAATGAATCAGAATCTGCATTTTAACAAGATATTCAAGTGAAGCTGATGGTTGATGCACTGCCCTAGAACAAAGCCACTGCTCTGCAAGCTGCCTGTTCCTAGTCCACTACTAGGTAAGTACAAAAATTAGATGTAAGGATTTAAAACTTTCATAGTCATGCGACATTGACACTGACATGTGGCCACATCCAAGGAGCAGCGGACTCATGTCCTTCAAAAGGAATGAGCCAGTGTAGGGTTTCAGCATTTGTGTGGTGAGTTGCACGTGGCACAAGCTGCTACCAGTCATGGACAGCAGATGACAACATCATCATGATGAATTCTAAAAAAGAAAAACTAGTTCTTTGTCACAGAGTCTGAAAAAGGTCAGCAAACTTTTTCTATAGAGTGTCAGATAGTTAATACCTCAAGCTCTGTAGGTTATAAAGTCTCTGTAGCAACTACTTAACTGTCATTTTAAAGCAAAAGCAGCAATGGATGATGAGTAAGCAAATGAGCATGGCTGTGTTCCAATAAAACTTTATTTACCAAAACAGGTGGAAGGAAGATTTGGCCAACAGGCTATATCCTGTGCCAACTCCTATTCTAAAGGATGACTATTGGCCAAATATGATGCCACCAGAAGATGATGCTGAATCCACTTGACACAATACAATCCTCACTTTTAAAAACTGAGGAGGTGATAACACAAATGGCCACTGCCCATTACTTATAACAGTGATTTACCCTACTTGCAGTGGCCACAGAAACAGAACCTGCCCTTCCCCTTTTGTTCCTATAATAGTGGGAAATCCATGAGGACAAGGCCAAATACATCTGGACAACCCTCAGCTGCTACCCTAGCAAAACAAGAGGATCAAAAAGGAAACATCCGCAGCAGAGAAGGAAAAGTTAAGTCTCCATTCCCCTGTTCAGGGATCTACAAACTATAGCCATTGATGAATGTCATCTGCCAAATCCAGCTTGCCATCTGGTTTTTGTCTTTTTGTTTTTTTAAATTTTGTCTGCGTTGGGTCTTTGTTGCTGTATGCGGGCTTTTCTCTAGTTGTGGCGAGCAGGGGTCACTCCTTGTTGCAGTGTGCGGGCCTCTCATCGCGGTGGCTTCCTTTGTTGTGGAGCATGGGCTCTAGGCGCACGGGCCTCAGCAGTTGTGGCTCTCGGGCTCAGTAGCTGTGGCTCGCGAGCTCCAGAGCTCAGGCTCAGCAGCCGTGGCACATGGGCTTAGTTGCTCCATGGCATGCGGGATCCTCCCAGACCAGGGATCGAACCCATGTCCCCCGCATTGGAAGGTGGACTCCCATCCACTGTGCCACCAGGGAAGTCCCTTGCCATCTGTTTTTGTAAATAAAGTTTTATTGGAACAAAGCCATGCCCACTCAATTACATTCTATCTAGGCTGCTTTTGAGCTACAGTGTCAGAGTAGAGCAGCAGCAACTGAGACCTAACGGCCCACAAAGCCTAAAATATTCACTATTTAGATCCTTACAGAAAAATTGGAATCTCTGCTGTAGTTCCTGTCATAACTGGCAGCTCCTTGTTACAGAATGCTCCGAGCAAATGGATAAGAGGATGGGTTTCTATGTTGCCATTACTAGGATGGCTGCCAATTACTTTCTCTGAAAAACCTTCCTTTGCTAAACAAAGTAGAATAGTCAGGGAGGCTTCTTGCTGAGTTTCTCCCAACTTTCTTGGTGGCTTTCAAGTTCCTTTTAAGTAAGTTCTTTTCCTATTAAAAATATATAGACAGTTACTTATTCATGAGGCAGTCTATCAGTCACGTTAAAGGCAGCATTAACTTGGTGCCTTTTTACATTAAACTCACACAAAGAATATTAAAAGCCTTGACAGCAAAAAGCTTGACAGGACAGACAATAACAACCTTGCATCTAGACCTCTGGAACATTTCCAAAGTGGATGAACAGTTGCTAAACAAATGGGTTCTCTCATTTCCCAGAGAACTGGGGGCTGTTTTTGTCAAAGTTTCAAAGAATAGAAAGCATCATAAATACATAGAGCAAATTTCCACAAACAAAACCTTCCGGTCTTTGATTTCATTGTAAGTAACACTCCTAACACAGCAGGAAAGTAGGCTGCAACGGTTTGGGTAAAAGCAGAAACCCACAAAAAAAGCTCTGTGTAACATGGTGTTAACAAAACACAGTTGTGTCGCTTTTAGCCAGTTGGAAGGAAGCAAGTGCTCCATCAGTTACCTAATGTTCTCCAGTGGCAACCTTATAAGTACTACTAGTGCCACCTTATGGTCATCTGGTACTATTGCATGCCCCTAGTCACATGTTGGCCTCATTTTCCCCAAGCCAGTGAATAATGTGTATTGTGCAATAGAATCATGGACTCCTGGACTCCTAGAGAAAGACCTGCAAAGATCTCTAGAGCTCTTCACAGGTTACAGAGATCCCAGACCAAGTTGCCCTTGAACTAACTTTTAATACTGCAAATGCTTCTTTGAGACCAGATTAGCCACACTGGAAAGACCAGGATTGCATCTAACTCCACTTCTTGGCTTCAAAAGCTTGAGACTTCTCTGTCAGCAAGAGAGAGATATGACTGTACTGCTAATATCCCACTCACTTGCAGTTCTCCCCCCACCCCAAAGACAATCAGGCAAAGGGCAGTCATTGGAGAACACAAGATGTACATTACTATTTGGAACCGCTTTCCCCTGATAAAGAGGAAAGGAACTCAGGTTTGGGACAAGACTGCCATGCTCCCCATGGCATTAGGGGTCAAATACTGGTTGGAAAAGTAGCTGTCCTTGTGTTTTGTAACTCTTGCTGCAGAAATTAGATTAAATAGAGGGAGTACCCAGAACCTGCTGGAAAAAGCCCACCTACACAACCACAAGAATAGAACTGGTCTTGCTCTTCACACACAGGATCTCTCTGCCTTTCCTGCCTTCATCCTCAATCACACTCTGGATACAGAACAGAGTAGGGCTTGGCCAAGAGGTCTCAAGAAGGAAGATCAGGAAGGGAAGGCTTAAAGCATGACAGGGAGATGAGGCCCAGTGGGAAATATATCAGGGCCTATGGGGAAAATGAGAGTTTCATTGGCTCTTTCTTGACAAAGATGTGGGCCTGGCCTACCTGTGCTAAATCTTTTGCTTCTGATTTGAAAAACATTTGGCTTCCTGAAAAGTAAAAACGATTAGAGGACTTTTCTTAATCCATCTTGCACGTCCTCAGAAGTGACATCAACAAGCCACAAAGGGAGCTTCTACCAGTCCTCCCTGGGCAGAGTAATGATAGCAGTGATGCAGGGCCAGTGTGGCCCAGGATCCCCAAGGGGAGGGAGAGGAAGGATGTTCACAGGGATCCTGGGCTCTGTCAGGAAGAGGGAGAAATGCATCCCTCTGAGGAAAAAGAGGCATTTGTCTCAAAGAAAAATGGTTGCATTGGGGGGGAAATGTCAGACTTAATAAAGCCAACCAATGGTAAAGGAAGCAAGCTGTAACCTCCTCGGAATGTTAGAAAAACAGTGTTTGTGCTGAGAAGATACTGTTATGATTTACAATTATAGCTGTCATTTATTGATGAACACTGTTTTTCTTTAATCATACAGGCATTTATTACCCCTGTTGTACAGATGATGAAACTGAGGTTCAGAAAAGTTCAGTAACTTTTCCAGGGTCAATAGGGAGTCAGTGGGAATAAACCCAGTTCTGTCTCCAAGCCTATATGCTCTGTCCACTCTGCCCCCTGCTTCCATGAGGATAGAGGTTGGTTTGCTCCCACAAATAAAGCCTGCACACGAGCACTTGTATTGAAATCCTCACATTTCTGAAACTGAATACCTGAAACACAGATTTCCACGTTGAGACCACAGACGTGCAGAAGCGCTCCTCTACAGCTCTCTCCCCACCCTCAAACTCCCAGCTGAGATGGACCAGGGGGCCCGAGGCTGACTTGAGCAACAGCTCGACCTGCAGCCTGAGCCATGGTAGTTATGCCAACTCCTGCCAAGTCAACAGCCTGAAATGCTGGGCTTCCCTGGTGGCGCAGTGGTTAAGAATCCACCTGCCAATGCAGGGGACACGGGTTGGAGCCCTGGTCCGGGAAGATCCCACATACCGTGGAACAACTAAACCTTTGCGTCACAGCTACTGAGCCCATGCACCACAACTACTGAGGTCCGCGTGCCTAGAGCCCGTGCTCTGCAGCAAGAGAAGCCACCGCAATGAGAAGCCCACACACTGCAACAAAGAGTAGCCCCTGCTCACCGCAACTAGAGAAAGCCCGTGCACAGCAACAAAGACCCAACGCAGCCAAAAATAAATAAATAAATTTAAAACAACAGCAAAAAAATATATCAGAAAAGTATTTTTTAAAAAAAAGAAAAAAAAAAAAAAAAGGCCTGAAATTCATGGCCCATTCTTAACCCCACACAGTCATCATCTCACTGTCATCTTTTCTGTCTCCTGCACTTTTTACCTGGACTCTTCAGGGCGAGAAAATGGGCTCCAACTTACAACTTACAGCCGGTAGACATTTTACACTGAGCCTTGCCAAAGACTCCAGCAGCAGACGCCAGCAGGACATTCAATGATCGAGAGATAAGGAACATCTCCACAATGACCGGAGAAGATCCCAAACACAGCACAAAGACCCTGAAAAGGACTAACTACTCTACAATGATTTCCTTGAGGTCCCCCTCACTGATACCCATATAGCACCCTAGGGAGCAGGAAGCAGAGGGGCAAATCTTTGAAAGGAGAGGAATATCCTTTTCTGGCAGAAGTGTGAATTCTGAATTTGACTAAATATTTATCCAAAAGACACTGAGCTCACCTAACAGAGACTATTTAAAAACAGAAGAAACTCAATTACCAAGTAAGTTTTAGATTTATTTTTCCTGCTCCCAAATGGAATATGGGATTGAGGACAAGGTGAGATCACTTATGGAAAATAAAGAATACTACTTTTTTTGCACATTTAAGTTATAATGTGTAAATGTTGTCCCACGTGTGCTTGTGTGTTTGTGTTATGTTTTATATCAAATAATCCAATTTCCTTTTTGACATGGTAAATCCATGCACAGATTTCAGTAAGGCATTTTTATAAAGTCTCCTATGATATCTTTGTGAACAAGATGGAGAAATGTGGGCTGGATGATAAAACGCTTACGTGAACTCTCATGCTGCCTATATTTGTTCCTTTTTGGACACCAAATTTTCAGTGAGACATTGACAAAGTGGATTTTCCTGTAAGAAAATGGTCAGAATGACGAAAAATCTGGTAATCCTATCCTAGGAGGGATGAAATGTTTTATCTTTGAAAAATGAAGACTCTGGGGGAAGCAGGAAGGGGTATGCATCTGTGATGGAGTGGAATGAGTATAGTCTTCAAGGCAACCGAGGTTCAAATCATGAATCTTCCTTTACTACAAAATGCTTTGTGTCATCCACATGCACTTACCATGCTCTGTATTGTAACTCCACCGTTTGCAACAATATCTACAGGGCAGAGTGGGCAATGCAGGACAGTGGGAGACAGAGAGCCAGAGCTAGAGAGAAGGGGGTAAAAAATTGAGAAAACCTGGGAGAAGAATCCACAGCCCCAAGGAGATATTAATATTCACAAAGTAAGTTCATATTATAGATATGGCATTTCTGGAACAATTCCAGATGGAAGGCAACAGGGTTCTATCACAAAGCAGAGGGAATATGGCTTCAGAATGGTCAAGTGGGGTGGAAATGGTAGGAGGACCAAATCTGGAATAGGGCTGTATCCAAGGGAGATCCTTCTAAGAATTGGTGGGAATGATTACAAATGGGCCAAACCTAGATGTACACCTGGTGGGAAAACAGCTGGCAAGCAATCCCTAGCCAGCCTGGCTATAAGGGAGGATTTCTCAAAAACTCTCCTGGAGGACAGAGATGTGAAGAAAGTCCCGGAAGAAGGGAATTTGTCTGTCCCAGAGGAGATAGAGAAAGCTGCCCCCCTTCTAGACCAACCGGACCATAGACTTGCCTGAAATTCCTCTTTAGGATGATCATTCCCTTGACTTAAATGTAAATGTGCCTTAAGAGTTTCTTAACAAAATGCCAGTAACCTTGGGAGAAATAATATATTAAGCATTACAGTGCATTAAGACCTTAATTAGGCTTAGTTCCAGTAGTGACACTCATCTTCAGTAGTGGCAGCTAGCTGGGATCCAGACGGCAGGATTAGGAATCTGCTTTGTCTAGTTTAGATAACTGGCTGGAAGACCAAACGAGGGCATGATGCGCTGCCTGGAGTTGGAGGGTCTTGGCAGGCAGGGCAGGGAGGAGCTCTGACTGCAGAGCAGCCTGAGAGCCCTGCATATCTAGAAGCAAGGACAGTTGGAGAATGAGGCCCAGGAAACAGGAGAAGGACAACAGAGGGGATGTGTGAGTGTTCCTGAGTCAAACCTCATCCACATCATGGTCCAGCTAAGGGCCATGCCTACCTATTGCTGCTTTATTTCACATCTCTTTGCCAACAGCAAAATGAACATGCACTCACTCAGTGAGTTTCTTCCATTATTTGAAAATATTATTATTAATAGAATAACTGAAATAAAACCATTTGTTCATTTATAAAGCATGAAGTCGCTAAGATTAGACGGTTTTATCGATGTCCTTCAAAGCAAAAATTAGACATTTGCCTTTTGCAGAATGCAAAGACCCAGTTTCTCCTTACCTTTTTTTTCATTCCCAGAACCCAGAAAATACTAGAAGAGAGAGAAGGGAGACACCCAGGAAGCCAAACTAAATGCTCCAAAATAAGTGCATTAAAAGCATGCATTTTAATTACATGCTACATGCAAGCCATTTCAGTTCTCCTTATCTTAGAAAATAAGAGGGAAGCCCAGTGGTCTCCTAAAATCAGCTACATTGATAGTTCTCTGAAGAGACAGCTATCAGAAATAGAGAAACACCAAAACTAAGAAAGCTCAACAACCTGGAGTCATCTGCACCGAAAGAACTCTAGTTGTCTCAAAATCCATGAGGACATCGGAATGTTAAAGTTTACGATTAAAGCAAGGTTATTAAGAAAAGATAGAATAGGATTAAATGATTTTAGGAATACTTGCCTTCAATTAAGCTTCACAACCTTTATTATCTGCATTCTATATTGGTGTCCTTCTAATAATTGAAATTATTTAATATCTTAAATGCATCCCTAGGCATAGAAGAGTTAATAAAGATTAAACAGCCACTGAATTCTCAAGTCTTGGACTGATGAGAGGCAAGTAATCACTGATATGGTGTCGTGGTCGGGAAAAAAATGTGGAAAGGGTTAATGTGTTACATAAGATCAGACGTGAATGGGACTCAAGTATCTTGCAACAAACACGAACAAAGACAGAGATTTGTTGCAGAAATAACATGATACAAAAAGACTCCAGAGAGAAGAGATTAGAGATTCACCAAGCCAACCTGAGATGGCCCCTCACTTCTAACACCAGGAGGTGGAGTGTGAGAGCCTGGAGGCTCCTGAATAAACCAGGTTGCAGGGGCCCCTGGAGAGGGTCTTCTCATTCTAACTCACCTGCCTAGATCTGACCCTGACTTAGTTACACTCCCATAGGTATTACTCCTATAGAGAATAATCTATAGTCTATCTGAAAAGAGTTCACTCCACCCCACCCAGGGGGTTTGCATCAAAAAGACGCACTAGCTCATGGAGCGCAATTTGTGAGAGATTCACTGGTATTCCTAGGACTGAGATGGGGACGACATAGGATATAAAGGATATAAATTCCTATTTAGTCCACACCTTCTCAAGAAACATTTTTAGGAAAGCCTATATGAGGAAGATATTAAATATGATTAGCCTCACACAAGTCAGCATAGAAATTTGAAAATCTATCAATTACTAAAAACAGTAAATTTTATTCACCAGGTAGCACTTTCACAAAATACTATTTTTTAAAATAAACTATTTAACTAGACAAGAAAATTATATGTTTTTAAATAAGATACATTTTGTTAGACGTGATAGACACTTATCGTTGCCTTTCCAGCTTCCATTACACCTTCTTATGCCCGTAATTTTCAGAATTTACCCCTTGCTCTCTTTCAATCCACTGGACTGTTCAGGGCTCCTCAAGCCCCAGAGGAAGTCAGAGACCCAGGCCTAAGGCAACCAGTGCATAGTATTTCCCTACATTATATTCATGGTTGAGGAGGGGGTGGGCGTGTGATCTAAATCAGTTCAATCAGAGTGAATCCCAGAGGTTTTCCAGGATCACCTGGAAAAGAGGCAGAGGGTAGTGAAGCTCCGAGGCTGGAACAGGTGCAGTAATGCTGCTGCCCACGCAGGGAAGACAATCTGGAGGAAGCAGAAATGGAGAGATGGAGAGAAATGGAGTCCTGGTGATAGAATCTGAGCCCCTTCATCAAACAGCCCTTACTTAATACCTTTCACTTTTGACAGCCATTAAATTCCCCTTTTGCTTAAGCCCATTTGTGCTGGTTTTCTGTTAATAACCACTAAAATCACTGGCTGTAATGATTTCATATAAACGAGATGCTACCCTACGGAAATGTGTATTTATAGAGCCAATATGACTGTGCATCAGGTAATACTTTTCCCTCTTTCTCTAGATTCTGTTTTCCTCTTATGCTAAACCTCAGGAATTACAAATTCTTCCAGATCATGGGCCTCTCAGCTTTTGCAGCTATAATCTAACACACAATGGAATATTTCTTCTCACTTTCTTATAACTCCAAAATCAGAATTATTTATTTTCACTGAATTTTCCTTAATTTTTTCTCACTGAAGTTTTCTTAATTTTTTCTTAAACTTTTCTTAACTTTTTTTTCACTGAAATCTACTACAAAACATTTCCTCTAGAATAAAAATTTTCCCTGAAAATTGCAATGACAGAGAACAATGGGTTTGAAATGGTAGATAATTCAAAAATTCCTCTTATGGATTATTCTCAAAGATAATTATTACATTTGGCCTATATAACATTAAGTCATATGTAAAATATATAGAAATAGTTTAAAAGGGAAGTAGGGCCCCAATCTAAAACAAGCAAAAAACAAAAACAAAAAAACCCTGCCTATGAGTAAAAGAGTCAAATGTATTTCATACATGAGTCTAGCACAAAGGGTTACTCTAAACCGACCACATATTAGGTTGTCAGCTTCAAACCCACGTCATCCCCCCCCCCACATCAACCTCAGAGCCACTTCTGGGATCCCTCAGCAAGGTTAGCCTAATTCCTCTTGGCTCAGCCTGAGCTGGCTCTCTCTCTGCACAGCAGCGTTCACATGCCCTGAGATGGAGAGAGAGAGCCTTCAAAGTGTCTCTTTTTGAACAGGCATAAAGTGTCTATTGAAGCCCAGAAAGCCGCCTCATTGTGGGGCTGACCTCGCCATGCTGCTCACATTCCCCAGAGGTATGGACAGTAGTTAGAGCTGAGGAAATGTCATTCAGCACTTTTGTGCAAATGAAATTTGAGAAATTTGCACGATACATGTGGAGCCCATTGTTCATATCTAAGCTTGTTAGCTGTTTTCCTCCCGGGAGCACAAAAGCGTTACTGAGAGTAAAAAAGAAATCCCACTGGATGAGGGGAAACCTGAGGGGCCCCCCGAAGGACCCTTCACTGCAGGCCTCATTTCATGCCAAACGACATCAGCAGAGGCCCACTGAAAGGAGGTCACAGGTATTTACCTTTCTTCCCCGTCTGTTTCAATCAGTTTTACAGAGAAGGAGCGAAAATGCCAATACTCTCCTCATTCCTGAGCCCTCAGTGCATTCATTTTGCAGATTTTTTATGGAAGAGTAGACTTTTAAAACAAGAAAATGTCATTGGAACAAACTTAAGCTTTACCTACAGATAGACTGATTTCTTACCTTAGCTACACTGGATTACATCCACCAGTCCTGTCATTTCTTACAAGTGATGCTATGTCAGAACAGAATAGTGATTGCATTTATGGCCTAACACATCCTTAAACATCACCCACCTCTAATAACACTGCAACAATGCTCACACAGAGAATTGTACAGGGGATGAGAAGAAGAAAGAATAATAGTTTATAAGTACAGTTATTTGATTATTAGGTTAACGTATGTAAAGTAAGGTATAAATAATCCAAAAGAGTGGATGTTCCAAAATCTATCTATATTTGCCCTTGTATATATGGTTAACTATGTCTGGTAATTAACCTCAATTAATATATTTGTTTTCTTTCAGTAAATGTTAATTAAATACATACTTTATGCCAGGTACTGTGCTAAGTGCTAAAAAATGAAAAAGAAATATCTGCTTTCAAAGGTTCCTCCCTCTGGTAAGAAAAACAAGAAAATGGACAAGATTCTATAAAGTTTAAGTAAATAATGTAGAATATTAAGGAAAATGAACACACATTCAGGTGCAAGTGTTAACAGAACAGGCCACATGGCAAACTGCCAAGAAGTTTCTCAGGATGGACTTACCTTGGTAAATGTCCATGTACGTGGCCTGGCCTCCTCCCTGGAAAGCTCAGAAATCTGGTTTTGTCAGCACACCGAGCATGAATCTGTCTCTGTAACATTAACTTATATTAACTGAGCTTAACAATACTAATGCATAACCCAGAATTCTAACTAGTTTATAATGAAACTTGCATTGTCACGAGGATTAGGGACAGAGGGCTTGTGATGACACAGCATGTTCATTCTGCTTCTGAAGACAGATCTACCTACACATTCTCAACCTCACTTATACTCAGAAAAATATTTAGATAATTACAGAGTCAAAACTAGGGAAATTACTTGAATGCAACACATGTTTGATGACTTCAGGTTATGACACCATGAAGAATCCATCTCCACACTAGTGAGACCTGCTGAGAATACCTGAACAGTCAAAATGACAGTCACCCTACCCCTGGCCAGGGCAACAGCATGCTTTCCCTGCTGACCAACCTACTTCCTCATTAACTCATTTTTTAAATATACTTAATTTTAATGTATGTACATATTTTTATGACTACAGAAAAATTGATAACAAATTTTAAATTACCTGTAATCACCTCCTAGATATTGGAATGCATGTCCCCCCAGTTTTTATTACACTTGCATAGATAGATAGACAGATAGATGATGAATGTATGTATATATGCACATACATATACATATATATGTATATGTATCCCATGGTAAGCTGGGGGCTCTGGAATGTTTCATGTCAGCATGGTGTCATACCCAAAGATATTCCAGTTCAGCATCTAAAATAATTGAAGAGTAACTTAAGTATTTGCAAAAGTCCCTTGCAAAATAAAAGAAAAAGCAGGAATATATCTAGCAGAAATTTTTAAAAACCCTTTTACCTCATTTGATTTATTCTCTCTCAATGTTTCACACCTACAATTCTCTACCACCCCAAAAATATATTTAACCCCTTCAAAATTCACTCAGTCTTTTCAAACCAACAAGCTTTCTTGCTTGCTCCTTTTTCTTCTTGGTCTTTCCATTTCCAGTGTAAATATGGCTATTACCCCATCAGCATCAACGCCATTCAGCATCTATTTTCCCCACTAATCTGTAAGCAGAGTAAGGGAAGTGAACATGTCTTTCTTCTTTCCAGATAAGCCCTAGTGCCAAACAGAGTGTGTTAATATGTTTGCAATCACTGACAATACACACACACACACACACCCATACACACTCACATACACAGGGTTTTACAGAATTGAATTAATCCTCTATATACCCTTGAATCAGTTACATTTTACATTGTGAGCAATTTCCAAAGTCATAACAATTTCTTCCTATAGACTTCTTATCAGTTGCATAATATTCCGTTACATAACTGTTCCATAATGTCATCATTTCCCAATTTGGATTTTTTCCCTTTTCTCTGTATAAATAATGCCTCAATAAACGTCTTTGCACAAAATTGTCTCTGATTATTCCCTTAGAATGATTTTCTAGAAGTGGAATCACTGGACTTGACTCAATATGAACTTCTTAAGGTCTCAGTACAGACTGCCAAACAGCTTTACAGAACAATTGCAATTCCAATTCCACAGTACATAAGAGTGCCCTTCTCCCTGAACCCTTATCAGCACAGAGTATTGGGGTTTTTTGCTTTTATCTTTTCAAAACTGAAATTTGGAAAACAATATATTTCTTTTAGATATATTGATACCTTCAGTAAAGACTGACTTGAACTTGGAATCAATATGTATTAAATCTTACATATTATACAGTTAAAGTTTCCAAGGTGACCCTACGTCCTCTATTTCCAAGTTGCTGCCTGAAATTTTTCTGGAACAAGGTGAAGTATAAATGAATAACATTCTCTAAGTTCTAGTTGAGCACCTCACTGCTGCTCCCAGGCAAGATAATTGAGGACTCTGAGCAATAGAAACATGTAAGAAAAGCTTTAGGGGGGTCACTGAAGGCTTTTTAGAGGAGAAAAATGATCAAAGGGAGTTTTGAACAAAAGCTCTTTAACAGCTAGACCGTGGAGGTAAGTGCACATCCTGAATTGTTACATTAGTGGCCCCCAATGAACCATGTGTCCTGGCATCCAGGTCCTTGTATAGTCCTTTCCCACACTGACTCTGAACTCAGCCACATGACCTGCTTTGGTCAAGGGAATATCAGCAAATATGACACCATGGAGGCTTTATGAGCACCCATTCATTAGGACTAGCCCACCATCATGTGAAGAAGCCCCGATGAAAGATCACAAAGAGAGAGAGGATCAGTCATCCCAACTATTCCAACTGAGGCACCAGACACATGAGTAAGGCCATACGAGATCCTCTTATCCCCAGTCAAGCTGCCAGCCAACTGCAGCCACATGAGTGAGCTCAAGTGAGACCAAAGAAAAATTGTGCGGACAAATCAGAGTTGCTTTCATCCATAAATCTAGGGATTTATGCAGCAATTGACAACTGATTCAACACATTCTAGGCATAATAAATAGCATTCATTCAACATGTATTGAGCACTTGGAGTGCACAGTCCTAAAAGAGAGACTTGCATGTTAATAAAATAACTACACAGTGTGACAAAGGCTGTAATACTTGATAGGTATTACAAAGGATAATAAAGGAAGGAGCTTACAAAGGAAGGAGTTCTCTACCCTACTTTGGTTAGTCAGAGGCTTCACAGGAAAAAAGAAAAATACATCAACTTTGTCCTGAAAAATGACCATGCAGACTAAGAAGAAAAGGATAATCATGGGTAGGGGAAATGACGGTGTAGAGATGAAAAATAAAACAGGATGTTCAGGAACCTGCACATGACTTCATCCAGTAAGAGTACAGGTACGTGTTGGAGAGAAGAAAAAGATGAAGGTCTTCAGGCTCAGATGAGAACTAAATAAATTCTTAGTAGCTCCATTTTACAAATATTACATGGGACAGTCAAAATAGAAGTAAGTTTGTACTCTTAAGCCTACACTAACCTGCCTTTCTAGAATGTCCAGCTTGTTTGGATCTAAATGCATTACTCTTTATAAATGTCGCATTTCAGTTTGAGCTTAGGTGATAAGTTATCAAGTTGGGGAGAAGTATTCAGCAGTGATGGATCATATCCCACTCTGGATAGCTCATTCAGCAATAAGGTTATTCCAGTGAATTCCTCATTCTATGTCTAATATCTAACATATAATTCAGCTTGATTTTAGAAATTTTGTCTTAAAATTATAGAAATCTGATATGACTTCACCCAACAAACAAATTTTAGACAATTTAGGGAATGGATATAGAGACCCAAATGATATCCAACAAATAACATGAAACCAGCAGCATTAGACTTTGAGTATACTAATTGTCTATACTAATTAAAGAATTAGGTCAAGTTTGTTGTTTTAAACAAACCACTAACATTTTTGATACAAAGAAGCTGAGAGTAAAATGAAATAGCATGGCTAATCCTTAGCTGGGAAGAATTAATTTATTGAGTCTCTAAACTCCATTTCCACGTAAAGGCAGGATTTCACATTAGTAAGAATATAACATAAAAAATAAAAGAATAAAGTAAAGACAAAGTCAAATTCTAATTTGTAAATATCTATACTGGTGTTGGTTGTTCAATAACTGTTTTATGTGTAAAAGAGAGAGCTATAACTCGTAACCTGGTCTAAGAAAATGTGTTAGGTACAAGCTCAAGAACGGCCCTCCACACAGACACACACTATGAAGATCCATCCCAGAATAGACAGTGCCCCCCTAACCTCATCAGTTGTTGATATTTACAGAGGAGTCTCCCTCTCACTCCAGATAAGGAATGACAGACCAGGCAACAAAATTAGTGAGGGTCAATAGAACAAGAGTCAGCAGTTAATCGATTGCAGAAGGAAAGCTTCACTGAAAGGAGCCAGACCCCTGTTTTCTCAGGATAATCAAATGCCTGACTCATGCAGACTCATAAAATTGACTTGTTTTTTTCTCGGTCTAATTGACTGACGCCTGGGTATTACATAAACCTTAGGTGTCCTCAAGATAAGACTTAATACTATACTACTAAAGCCAGACATCTAATTACTTTCATTCCACATGAAAGATAGCCCAGTGAAATGGATGGATGTCTTTCCCACCAAAACAAGACCTTTCTTTCAAAGTGTCAAGGAGCTGTGCATAAGCCCTATTGAGGAACATCTTCTGTTAGTCATGCCAATCAGATAAATCTTTAGCTATAAATAGTAAAGATGAAGTTATAACTACGAAACACATTATACACGTAACTATTACTCTGCATTCTGTTTTGCTTATTCAAAACTGACCCTAATATAGTATTTTACAACTTTAAATCTGATTTTTATAAATCATAGAATATTAGACTTAAGAGGAACTTTAGAACTTTTCTAGCCTAATAAATCACCAAAAAGCAAAACCTCATGTACAATATTTCTGGAAAGCTATACAACTGAAATTTATTATGTTTTTCTCTTGCAAAATTTTTAGTATTTCTGATTTAAGAAATCCTCAGATCAACCTCTATCTTTATATTCAAATATTTTTCAAAAATTTAACTATATATCCTTAAAATAAGTAGTTTCTAAATGTGTTTCTTATCCAATATCTCCAGCAGTTAATATTTTGAGCACATCTTCAAATATATATGTATAAATTACATACATGTGTTTCTTTACTATTACATCAGTAAAATACATACATCAATATGAATTTTTAATTAGATCATTTAGAAAAATAAAGAGTTCTGTATGACCCATTAAACATAGTAGATTATACATGCACATTTATCACTACTTTGTCCCAACCCCAAAAAGTGACAGTAAAAGATTTAGAGATGACAGAAACCTGAAATCTTGCAAGTAATGGGGGCAGGGGTGGGGGCCTGAGAGAAGTAAAGTGACTAGAAAGTTCAATTCACAATACAGATTTCTTCTAGAAGGGCTTAGAAACTAGAGGCACTGTGTAGAAGTTTTGGTTGGAACATGAGGACTGGTTGGAAGATCCCATCTCCACTCTACATAGCTAAATGACTCCCCTCACACCTCACCCCAACCTACACATTCCAGCAAAAGACAGTAAGTTTACTTTCT
This sequence comes from Balaenoptera musculus, assembly GCF_009873245.2. Classification (NCBI taxonomy): domain Eukaryota; kingdom Metazoa; phylum Chordata; class Mammalia; order Artiodactyla; family Balaenopteridae; genus Balaenoptera; species Balaenoptera musculus. Next base: position 96,692,104 of record NC_045787.1, read on the forward strand.
AGAAAGCTTTGCATGGTTGAGTGAGGCACTGTACTGAGAATGATTAAGTTAAATTCTACACACAGAAAGATGAGACCTCCAGTCCCCTTCCTTTATTCACCTACCAGAATGCTAGAAGTCAAGTTTATTCTATCCATGCATGAAACTAGAGATTCCTCTGAGGAAATGGAACTGGTAAACGAACAGCTACACTATTTGGCCATTCCAAAGCGAAAAAACCTGCTCATTGCCTTTCTACCCTATTATGAAGCTCCCCAATAAATAAGCCTCAATTGTACATACAGAAATTTCATTAAGCTTTTTAGTGTCTCATTCATTAATATGAACAAAGAGCCAAAGATCACCAGAAATTTGAGAAAGGTCTCTAGCATGAAAAATAGAAATCAAAACTAATAGAGAAAAATAGGCACTCAGAAGAAATAGAGCACAGGTTAAAACAACAAACTATAATCAGAGCTCTAAGAGAAGCTATCATAATCATGAAACAAGAATAATGTGTTATAGTCAAAGAATAAACACAGAAAAAGAAAGACCTCTTAGAAATAAAAATGTTAGCCAAAAAATAGTTCAATATAAGGATTGGGAGATAAGAATGACAAAATATACCAGAAAGTAGGACCAAAAAACAGATGGAAAACAGGAAAGAAATAAGAAAATTAAAATCAATATAGAAGTTCCCATATCTAATTAATAGGAGTTCTAAAAAGAGAAAAGAGAAAAAGGAAGTAACTAAAATAAAAATCATACACGAAAAAGTTTTCAGAACTAAAGGATATGAGTGTCTAGATTGAAAGGAACCAAGTACACTGCACAATAAATGAAGAAATATCTACAATAAGACATATAATTGTGAAATTTCAGATCACTGGATGAAAAAGGAACTTTTATAAAAGTTCCCAGAGAAAAACAAAGCATCAGAAATCAACATGACATTGAATTTCTTGATAGCAACTTTGGAACTTGGAAGTAGAGGAAATAATGCCTTATGAAGAAAAAAACATATTTTTAAACTACAATACTATCTTCATCAAAACTATCAATCAAGGCATTTCAGACATGCAAATTCTTGAAAAGTTTATCTCCCACATGCCTTCTACCAGGAAGTCACTGGAGAATGGGATCCACCAAAATCAGGGAGAAAAGCAACAAAAAGGAAAACATGAGACAAAACAAACTAAGAAATCAACAAAGAAAAGAGGCAAAGGAATTCCAAGATAGTGAAGAAAAGTCAAAGGACAATAGCTATGTAGTAGATCTAGAAAGCAATCAATCCATTGTCATAATAATGTAAATACTGAATGTTAAAGAAAAATTTTACATAATCATACTGAGACAATGGCAGTAAGGCAAGAGTATGAGTAAGCAGAATATAGGAGAACAAAATCGTCATCTTTCACAACAGAAGTCAACAGGTAATGTCTACAAATGAAAAATCAAGAAATAGTAGTATGGGCATACTATTTAGAAACATAAAGGTAAGTGGCAAAGGAAAGAGCCTCTGGGGAAAAGGAATGAGGGTAGCAATGGGTGTAACTGGGAAACACTATTTTTCTGTTATAAACTTTTTAATGTTTAAGCTTTGTACATGTATTTCATTCACAAAAAATTAAGTTACAAAGGAAAATTAATAATTCTAATATATTCTTCCTGGAAGTGAGAGGATTACAGACTCTGAGTACGTACATTCCACTTTGGAGACCATCATTTCATACAATAAAACAAATAAGACCTTATTTCAATATAGCAAGTCTTCCTAGGAGCTCTGCAAATGACAAGAGGTCACAGAAAAATATAGAATTCAGAGAGAATGCTCTAGCCTATCTCAAATAATCTATAAACAACATTTCACATAAAACCAGGTAGCCTATCTAGACTAAGTCAGTTCTAGACATCCAGAAGCCCAGTTCCCTTTCCCTGTACAAAGCAATGATTCTGGTTCCATATTGATTGGAAAAACCACCTGGAGGAGCACTAGTTTAAAATGCAAACTCCACAGTCTACATGGCTCCATGGGGTTTTATTTAGTAGAAAGTATAGCACTGGGACCCAGGAATCTGAATTTTTACTATTGCCACAGGGGACTTTATGTCATTGATGCCCAGATCTTAAGAAAGAACATCAAGGTGTTCTTCCTAAATTCCGTGTTTTAAGGGTAGGGATTGGCAAACTTCTGTAAGGGACCAGAGAGTTAATATTTTAGGCTTAACCAACCATACAGTTCTACTACAAGTACTCATCTCCACTGCTGTAGTGTGACAGCAGCCATAGACGATATGTAAACAAATGAATGTGGCTATGTGCCAATAAAAATGTAGTTGTGGACACCAAAATTTGGATTTTATACAATTTTGACTTGTTACTAAATATTATTCTTCCTCTGCTTTTTCTCAATCGTTTAAAAATGTAAAAGCCATTCTCAATTCCCGGGCCTTACAAAAACAAGTGGAAGATCTGATTTGGCCCTCAAACAGTAGTTCCCTGACCCCAGCTTCAGGGCACTCCACAACCACTAAATGAGCGGTAACACCAAGAGGAGTCCATGTGAGGAAGGAAGCTCCAGAAACCAGAGTCAGAAAAGATCTGTTATTTGACATAAATCAACCATAAAACCTCTAATACAAACAAAGCAAACAGCAAAATTGGTGCTTTCTCCCCTCCACATGTATCCTATTAGGGAGAATAATTTATGACTTCCTCCCACTCCCTATAGTCTTACCCCATTCTTCCAGAAGCTTTCTTTGATGATTATATTAATCTGATTTCACCCAAATAAAAAATACTAGGTGGGAAAGGTGAGCACACAGAGTGATTTCCTCAAAGTCCTTTTTTCTTCTACATTAGGACTCCCTTCAAAAATCAGGCTTTCAGAGGGATTTTACACTGTCTTCTTAGTTTAACCATATGAATTTTTAGGTTATCTAAGCAAATCAGAGCTTTGGGCATCCAATAATATGCTTAAATTTTAAAGTTCTCTGAACTACCAGCTACCATAACACTGAACAAGAATCTTAGCATCTAAATAAATCATTCATCTTGTCATTAACTTAATATTTATTGTGTGACAATATAGGATGCACAAGTTAATAAGATTATATCATTAAACTAGGAGGTGGCTTACAGAAATTGGTCCCTAAAATTCATTATGGGTTTATAACCCTGATAAATTCTACACCAGTTTATAGGGTTTCAGAAGCGTTTTTTTGACCAGGACATTAAATGATTCTTCTCTCAGGTTTCAGGCTTCCACTAAGATGATCTGGCACCTGTGAGGCTTTCTCTGTCTCACATTTTTTTCCTTTCAAGCACCCACATTTAAATTAACAACAATTTCAATTAAAGACTAGCTTGTAAACATCTGAATTAAGGTTCCCGCCCTTAATGTTTAGTATAAAAATACACAGACCACGCTGACATATATAGCATTACACTGTTTATCATTAATGTGTTGTTATTTTAGATTGTTTTTTGACTGACTAAATAAGCTTATTAGTATATGTTTATATCTTCAAGTTATAAATTGGAGTGTTTTGCAAGAATATAATCATTTAAATTTTCCATAAATAAAATTTGCATATTAAGATCTCAAATTACATCTTTGATTTCATCATGAGAGGCAATTGATTATTCCAAAACATAGTGCAATTTTTGTTTGGGTTGTTATAAGTTGAAAATAAAAAGGAAATGGATATTTCTGTGCAGTGTTTGCAGGCCTTGGTCAATACTGAAATAATTGCATGGCCTTGGAAATGAACTGTCTACAATCTGCTAGCAGCTCTGCCCCATTTGCCTCTTAGATGCCACTTCACATTCAGATCAAGAGTTTTCTAAAAGTCAATGAAACTGTGTTTTGCCCCATCTTTTGAGTAATTCTTACTGATTTGATCAATTACTCCACCTTAAAATTCCTTAAGACTCAAAAAATGCTAATGTCAGTACCAGCCAGGAGAGCAGATGTGTAGAAAAGCAAGAGAAGGCGTTGGCATTTCAACTCTATATTCAGTTGCATCTCAGAGGAGCCCAGAATTGTTTCCAATTCAGTGTAAATTCTTCCCTGAAATCCTACAATCCTACATATTACATACACACATGGGCATTCTCTCCCCTTCTTTCTCTTTCCCTCCCTCCCCCCCATTTTCTCTCTCCTTCATTTACTGCTCCACACCCACCCTACTCTTGATGCTCTCCAGAAAAGCTAGCCACTTCAACAGTTTTACATTCACCTACCAAAATTAAAATACTTCCTCAGCTGCACGCTCTATAACATATGCTTTTAACACCTTGTCTCAACTTAGGAGTAAAAATTAAAATAAAGCAGAGCATCAAGATCTTACATAAAAACTCTTTAGGTTTACAGGAAAGCAACAGAAACATAACCATTTTTGCTTTAGTCTCTGGTATGCGTCTTCAATATGCCCTACTCCCCCCCCCCACCCAGATATAAACATTCTAGGAAGGTGTAGAGAACAGTGGAAGGTGAGCAGCCTCTGAATCTGTGATCAGTTAGATCCAGTGCTTCGTAGGGCTCCACTAACCCGCTGTCTCGTGCTGTTGTCACTTATGTTCAAGACAGACACTATTCCTTCAAAGCAATTTGCTCATTATTCCTATACAATGAAATTTTTACTCAAGTACTCTAGTTGGAATCAAAATTGTGTAAAATGTTTCAAGTGCAGACAAGCAGGAATCAAAATTGTGTAAAATGTTTCAAGTGCAGACAGAAGCAGGAATCAAAATTGTGTAAAATGTTTCAAGTGCAGACAGAAGCAGGAATCAAAATTGTGTAAAATGTTTCAAGTGCAGACAGAAGCAGCAGAATATGTCCTCACTAACCCTGCCTCCACCCCAAGGAACAAAGATTTTGAACAAGCAACTCAGTTCATATAGAAATATGATTGTTTTCCACCAAAAGCTTATACTAACGCTTCTGGCAAATTTCCATATCCACAGTAAAAACTGAAAAATCTTAGAAACAATATTCTTATGACTGTTAATCTATTCCATTTTTGTACCTTTAGATTAGACAGACATGATGGGAGCAATATATCAGCAGCTATACCTACAGTGGGATTCAAAAACAAAAGGTAGAGGCTCAAATGACCACAGGAGCCAGGCAAGTAACACAAGTGACTGTGCTGGGCCAGGGAAAAGTGGAAACTGAAGAATACCTGTCCAAAGGTATGGAGGTCAGGCAACACTGACCTCCATCTGACTGTTGCCACAGAGGAATATAAGCTCAAGGAGGCAAAATCTTTTAATTTTTTGAAAGAAAACAGAAATCTGAATTCTTAAGTGAGATTTCCAATATGAAATGCTAGCAACTATTTTTTTTTAATTGAACAATGTACAGGTTGTAAAAAACATTTTATTTCACAGGCGACCAGTCTGTCATATCTATATATCTAAAACAAATTGTTCATCACAGCATCTCCAACTCTACCATCAGGGAGCAACTCTCTTGAATGAGTCTGTGACAAACCTGAGGCAAGAAGTACCGCAGAATGATGTCCCACTCACCATCTTCCTTAGGACTAATGACTGCATGCTAAGTAAGAGGAACACAGGGTCATGATTAGAAGTGGACTAAGGCAACGTTTGCTCTCTTCTATCAATGGCCACCTTAGAGTGAGAGAGAAAGGAGAACTAGGTTGAGAATGCAGGGAAGCTCCACAGAAAGGTGCCTAGCTTTCTGTAGAGAGATAATTTAGCAAATACTGAGGGGACAGAACAAGTCCAGATTCTACTGTGTTACACAGCTGTAACCCTAAGGCTTGGATCCCAGCTCCTGACCATGCCAGGGGACAGGCTGATACATCCTCCAATAATTCATCTTCAAAATCCTACATTCCAAGGGCTCGGGCCCTTGTCCAGAGCCTTCATTCAGCACTGTCACATTTTTGTGCTCTGCTCCAGAAGGTGAAGGTCAATGAGGAACTGAATTCTCCTATCGCTCCTCCCCACTCTAGGTTTTCTTCAATAGATGCTATTACAGGCTGGAGTGTACTGTCCAGTCACCCACTCTTTCGAGGCCTTTAAATGGACCTAGATGAGGTTTTAGGGAGAAAGCAAGGTCTAGACGTTAGGTGAGAAAGATGAAAAGAAAGTCTTTGAGGTTTAAATATGATCAAGCCCAGCTCCCTGGGGTTGAAAGTAAAATGGGGGTCTGGGCAGGACAGAAATCTTGCCACAAATGCAATTAATAACAATTCCCCTTTATCAGAACTCTCAGTAATCAGTAACAGAACAGGGTCCAGTGAAAGCAAGCAAGCTGGGATTCACAACCAACAACGGGAAGTTCATTATTGTTGTTACAGAAAAGAAGACTGATTAAAGTAGAAAATACTGTAACATTACAACTTGCAGCTATATCTTCGATATCAGCCAAGATCAGCTAGTAAAGTCTTGATATTGCTCTTGTACATTCCTGCTGTTTCAGGTCAGCATAAAAGTGACTGGTTATGATACTGATCAAAAAATAAGTTTTTCTTGAAAGATATTTTGACTTGTTAAAAGCTTATACAGATGAAGTTATGTTAAGGTATGTTAACATAAGGTATGTTAACATAAGGTATGTTGACATAAGGTATGTTAAGGTAGAGAGGTGTGGGCTCCCCAAAAGTTTTAAAGTAAAAGAAAAGATATCCACAATTCTATATGAAGTAATGTTACCTAATTACCTGTAAGATCCACGAAAATTTCAACATGAAAATGTTGAAAAGGTAAGATTTAGTTCATTAACATAGATTGGATTATTGGAAGTCAGATTTAGATGAAAGGAAAGATGACTGTAAAATAAAATTAACATGAAAAAACGTTAGCAATTATTTTGTCATAGACTTTGAGTAAAAAATTAAGACAATTTTTGGGGGGCCAAAAAATTTAATATTACAGAAAATATTAATCAGTAATTAAACAAATCAGAAGAATCCCCAATGCTCTGAAGCCTTACAATGTCCAAGTGTCTGATGCAAAAGTAATATAAATGTTGACTTTCTTTCAAATCAAAGGACAACCTCATGAAGAATTTATACTACAAGAGCAATTAGGCTTGATGTACAAAAATGGTGAAGTGTTTGGGTTTTCTTTTTAACTCAAAAGGAACAAACTACAATTTCTTCACAATATTTTCACAGTAAAACTAGGTCGATTTCCACTTTCATATTCTGCACTGAAGTATTTGAATAATAAATAAACAATCAAGAGATAATTGTCTTACCTTTAAGAATATGAAAAAAATTGATCCATGTTTTGGATGCAATTCCAGAAAGATTCCTAAAATATTGTGGAATATATGTATAACATCCTGACCAAATTATTCTGATGGGGACAGTGCTCCTTGGGATATATATATGCAGGTATATTTTTTAAGAAATAACTTTAATGATTTTATTAAAATTTTCTACTGTATTTCATAAAGGAATCTTTGTGACCAGGGGAGGGACTTACTGTTCTCAACACTGATGGCTACACAAGCCTCTTAGATAGCCTCATCCACCGGAGAGCAGACAGCAGAAGAAAGAAGAACTACAATCCTGCAGCCTGTGGAAAAAAAATCACATTCACAGAAAGAGAGACAAGATGAAAAGGCAGAGGGCTATGTACCAGATGAAGGAACAAGATAAAAACCCAGAAAAACAACTAAATGAAGTGGAGATAGGCAACATTCCAGAAAAAGAATTCAGAATAATGATAGTGAAGATGATCCAGGACCTCGGAAAAAGAATGGAGGCAAAGATTGAGAAGATGCAAGAAATGTTTAACAAACACCTAGAAGAATTAAATAACAAACAGAGATGAACAACACAATAACTGAAATGAAAAATACACTAGAAGGAATCAATAGCAAAATAACTGAGGCAGAAGAACAGAAAAGTGACCTGGAAGACAGAATGGTGGAATTCACTGCTGCAGAACAGAATAAAGAAAAAAGAATGAAAAGAAATGAAGACAGCCTAAGAGACCTCTGGGACAAGATTAAGTGCAACAACATTCACATTACAGGGGTCCCAGAAGGAGAAGAGAGAGAGAAAAGACCCAAGAAAATATTTGAAGAGACTATAGTCGAAAATATGCCTAACATGGGAAAGGAAATAGCCACCCAAGTCGAGGAAGCGCAGAGACTCCCATACAGGATAAACCCGAGGAAAAACACGCTGAGACACACAGTAATCAAATTGGCAAAAATTAAAGACAAAGAAAAATTATTGAAAGCAGCAAGGGAAAAACGACAAATAACATACAAGGGAACTCCCATAAGGTTAACAGCTGATTTCTCAGCAGAAACTCTACAAGTCATAACGGAGTGGCATTATATACTTAAAGTGATGAAACGGAAGAAACTACAACCAAGATTACTCTATCTGGCAAGGATCTCATTCAGATTCGATGGAGAAATCAAAAGCTTTACAGACAAGGAAAAGCTAAGACAATTCAGCACCACCAAACCAGCTCTACAACAAATGCTAAAGGAACTTCTCTAAGTGGGAAACACAAGAGAAGAAAAGGACCTACAAAAACAAACCCAAAACAATTAAGAAAATGGTCATAGGAACATACATATCGATAATTACCTTAAATGTAAATGAATTAAATGCTACAACCAAAAGACATAGACTGGCTGAATGGATACAAAAACAAGACCCATATATGTGCTGTCTACAAGAGACCCACTTCAGACCTAGGGACACATACAGACTGAAAGTGAGGGGACGGAAAACTATATTGCATGCAAATGTAAATCAAAAGAAAGCTGGAGTAGCAATTCTCATATCAGACAAAATAGACTTTAAAATAAAGGCTATTACAAGGGACAAAGAAGGACACTACATAATGATCAAGGGATCAATCCAAGAAGAAGATAAAACAATTGTAAATATTTATGCACCCAACATAGGAGTACCGCAATACATAAGGCAAATGCTAACAGCCATAAAAGGGGAAATCGACAGTAACACAATCATAGTTGGGGACTTTAACAGCCCCCTTTCACCAATGCTCACATCATCCAAAATGAAAATAAATAAGGAAACACAAGCTTTAAATGATACATTAAACAAGATGGCCTTAATTGATATTTATAGGACATTCCACCCAAAAACAACAGTACACATTTTTCTCAAGTGCTCATGGAACATTCTCCAGGATAGATCATATCTTGGGTCACAAATCAAGCCTTGGTAAATTTAAGAAAACTGAAATTGTATCAAGTATCTTTTCCGACCAGAACACTATGAGACTAAATATCAATTACAGGAAAAAAATCTGTAAAAAATACCAACACATGGAGGCTAAACAATACACTACATAATAACCAAGAGATCACTGAAGAAATCAAAGAGGAAATCAAAAATTACCTAGAAACAAATGACAGTGAAAACACAACAACCCAAAACCTATGGGATGCAGCAAAAGCAGTTCTAAGAGGGAAGTTTACGGCAACACAATCCTACCTTAAGAAACAAGAAACATCTCAAATAAACAACCTAACCTTACACCTAAAGCAATTAGAGAAAGAAGAACAAAAAAGACCCAAAGTTAGCAGAAGGAAAGAAATCATAAAGATCAGATCAGAAATAAATGAAAAATAAATGAAGGAAATGATAGCAAAGATCAATAAAACTAAAAGCTTGTTCTTTGAGAAGATAAACAAAATTGATAAACCATTAGCCAGACTCATCAAGAAAAAAAGGGAGAAGACTCAGATCAATAGAATTAGAAATGAAAAAGGAGAAGTAACAACTGACACTGCAGAAATACAAAGGATCATGAGAGATTACTACAAGGAACTATATGCCAATAAAATGGACAACCTGGAAGAAATGGACAAATTCTTAGAAAGGCACTACCTTCCGAGACTGAAGCAGGAAGAAATAGAAAATATGAACAGACCAATCACAAGTACTGAAGTTGAAACTGTGATTAAAAATCTTCCAACAAACAAAACCCCAGGACCAGATGGCTTCACAGGAGAATTCTATCAAACATTTAGAGAGGAGTTAACACCTATCCTTCTCAAACTCTTCCAAAATAGAGCAGAGGGAGGAACACTTCCAAACTCATTCTATGAGGCCACCATCACCCTGATACCAAAACCAGACAAAGATGTCACAAAGAAAGAAAACTACAGGCCAATATCACTGATGAACATAGATGCAAAAATCCTCAACAAAATACTAGCAAACAGAATCCAACAGCACATTAAAAGGATCATACACCATGATCAAGTGGGGTTTATCCCAGGAATGCAAGGATTCTTCAATATATGCAAATCAATCAATATGATACACCATATTAACAAACTGAAGGAGAAAAACCATATGATCATCTCAATAGATGCAGAGAAAGCTTTTGACAAAATTCAACACCCATTTATGATAAGAACGCTTCAGAAAGTAGGCATAGAGGGAACTTACCTCAACATAATAAAGGCCATATAAGACAAACCCACAGCCAACATCATCCTCAATGGTGAAAAACTGAAACCATTTCCACTAAGATCAAGAACAAGACAAGGTTGCCCACTCTCACCACTATTATTCAAGATCGTTTTGGAAGTTTTAGCCACAGCAGTCAGAGACAAAAAAGAAATAAAAGGAATCCAAATCGGAAAAGAAGAAGTAAAGCTGTCACTGTTTACAGATGACATGATACTATACATAGAGAATCCTAAAGATGCTACCAGAAAACTACAAGAGCTAATCAATGAATTTGCTAAAGTAGCAGGATACAAAATTAATGCACAGAAATCTCTTGCATTCCTATACACTAATAATGAAAAGTCTGAAAGTGAAATTAAGATAACACTCCCATTTACCATTGCAACAGAAAGAATAAAATACCTAGGAAAAAACCTACCTAAGGAGACAAAAGACCTGTATGCAGAAATCTATAAGACAGTGATGAAAGGAATTAAAGGTGATACAAATAGATGGAGAGATATACCATGTTCTTGGATTGGAAGAATCAACATTGTGAAAATGACTACAGTACCCAAAGCAATCTACAAATTTAATGCAATCCCTATCAAACTATCAATGGCATTTTTCACAGAACTAGAAGAAAAAAATTTCACAATTTGTATGGAAACACAAAAGACCCCAAAGCGCCAAAGCAATCTTGAGAAAGAAAAACAGCTGGAGGAATCAGGCTCCCTGACTACAGACTATACTACAAAGCTACAGTCATCAAGACAGTATGGTACTGGCACAAAAACAGAAACATAGATCAATGGAACAGGATAGAAAGAACCAGAGATAAACCCATGCACATATGGTTACCTTATCTTTGATAAAGGAGGCAAGAATATACAATGGAGAAAAGACAGCCTCTTCAATAAGCAGTGCTGGGAAAACTGGACAGCTACATGTAAAAGAATGAAATTAGAACACTCCCTAACACCATACACAAAAATAAACTCAAAATGGATTAAAGACCTAAATGTAAGGCCAGACACTATCAAACTCTTAGCGGAAAACATAGGCAGAACGCTCTATGACATAAATCACAGCAAGATGCTTTTTCACCCAGCTCCTAGAGAAATGGAAATAAAAACAAAAATAAACAAATGGGACCTAATGAAACTTAAAAGCTTTTGCACAGCAAAGGAAGCCATAAACAAGATGAAAAGACAACCCTCTGAATGGGAGAAAATATTTGCAAATGAAGCAACTGACAAAGGATTAATCTCCAAAATTTACAAGCAGCTCATGCAGCTCAATATCAAAAAAAACAAACAACCCAATCCAAAACTGGGCAGAAGAACTAAATAGACATTTCTGCAAAGAAGATATACAGATTGCCAACAAACACGTGCAAGAATGCTCAACATCATTAATCATTAGAGAAATGCAAATCAAAACTACAATGAGATATCATCTCACACCGGTCAGAATGGCCATCATCAAAAAATCTACAAACAATAAATGCTTGACAGGGTGTGGAGAAAAGGGAACCCTCTTGCACTGTTGGTGGGAATGTAAATTGATACAGCCACTATGGAGAACAGTATGGAGGTTCCTTAAAAAACTAAAAATAGAACTACCATACGACCCAGCAATCCCACTTCTAGGCATATACCCTGAGAAAACAACAATTCAAAAAGAGTCATGTACCACAATGTTCATTGCAGCTCTATTTACAATAGCCAGGACATGGAAGGAACCTAAGTGTCCATCGACAGATGAATGGATAAAGAAGATGTGGCACATATATACAATGGAATATTACTCAGCCATAAAAAGAAATGAAATTGAGTTATTTGTAGTGAGGTGGATGGACCTGGAGTGTGTCATACAGAGTGAAATATGTCAGAAAGAGAAAAACAAATACCGTATGCTAACACATATATATATGGAATCTAAAAAACAAACAAAAAATAGTCATGAAGAGCCTAGGAGCAAGACGGGAATAAAGTCGCAGACCTACTAGAGAATGGACTTGAGGATAGGGGGAGGGAGAAGGGTAAGCTGGGACAAAGTGAGAGAGTGGCATAGACATATATACAGTACCAAATGTAAAATAGCTAGCTAGTGGGAAGCAGCCGCATAGCACAGGGAGATCAGCTCGGTGCTTTTTGACCACCTAGAGGGGTGGGATATGGAGGGTGGGAGGGAAGGAGGCGCAAGAGGGAAGAGATATGGGGATATATGTATATGTATAACTGATTCACTTTGTTATACAGCAGAAACTAACACACCATTGTAAAGCAATTATACTCCAATAAAGATGTTAAAAAAAAAAAAAAAGACACAGGCACCCCTAATGTTCACTGCTGTACTATTTACAATAGCTAGGTCATGGATGCAACCTAAATGCCCATCAACAGACGGATGGATAAAGGAGATGTGGTACATATATACAATGGAATATTACTCAGCCATAAAAAGGAACGAAATTGGGTCATTTGTAGAGATGTGGATGAATCTAGAGACTGTCATACAGAGTGAAATAAGTCAGAAAGAGAAAAACAAATATCGCGTATTAACGCATATATGTGGAACCTAGAAAAATGGTACAGATGAACTGGTTTGTAGGGCAGAAATTGAGACACAAATGTAGAGAACAAACATATGGACACCATGGGTGGAAAGTAGCGGTGTGCAAGGGTGGTGGTTGTGTGATGAATTGGGAGATTGGATTGACGTGTATACACTGATGTGTATAAAATGGATGACTAATAAGAACCTGCTGTATTAAAAAAATAAAATTAAAAAAAAATTTTTTTAATCTCTCTTTTTGCGTTCAGATAATTCACTTTATTAAAAAAAAAAAAAAAAAGACTGATGGCTACAGGTATAGCATTTAGGGAGCTTGAACTCCCCCTCCTCTGAACTAACCTTGTATCCCTCTTCTCTTCCTGCTACCTCTAGCTTATGAGGGTCTTTGTAGACTAGTGAACATTTATTTTTTATTTCTTAGTCACGTGTGTCTGGCCCTTTTAAGAGAATATATCTGTTTTTCATCAGGAGCTCCAGAGACACAGTAAGGAAAACCCCACATCTAGAAAGGTAACCCTGAGAGATGATCACAGGATGTTAAGGATCCTGGGCAGCATCTCCACGATCTAGAGCACGCTTTCTGCCCAGGGAGGATCAGCATGAGTCAGCTTGCTCAAGGCTCCACAAGGTTTCCTCTGTATGGTATAACTGCTAATGGAACTGCCAAGTGCCCTTAAGGGCTCTTCTTCTGCCAGTCCTGAGAGTTTCACTCTAACAGTTCTCCTCAGTACAGTTGACTCCCTGCACTCTAATGCAATGACCAACCATAGCTGGCCCACCTTGAGCACTCATCTGGAGACAACCACAATACAAAGTCAAGGGGGACTTAACTGGGGAGTGAACAGTAAGGCTTTAAGCATAAAACCCTTAAACAACAAATTTAGCCTCTCCTTCAAAAGGCAGCATACACATTTTTAAATTCCACATACTGCAGGGACCAATGTTTCTCTTTGCTCTTCCTGACTTCTGAGCAAGTCAGGCAGTTTGAGAGCAGAATACCTGATACTACGGTATAGATTTTATCATTCATTTCCTACTTAAAATGAGTGGGAAGATCCACCACTGACATTATATTTGAGATGCTGCTGCAGAGTCTGTCACAGAATTTCTATGAGAATTTTTAAATCTGACAATCAGGAACCTGGCTTATAATAATATCAGGCTAAGTCACTCTAAGAATACAAAGAGAGAGAACTTTTCTAGATTTTTTTAAAAATATATGGGCAAATAAGTTGAAAGAGGAGCAAAACGTTGATGCAAGAACTGTATCTTGTAAAATAATGCAATTCTGTATGGCTGATTGGTGGATTCCTAGCAATGCATAATGAGAATTTTATTTGTGAATTAGGAAACAGATTTCAGATTTTGATCATTTAAAAAAAATGTTTTGCAAAAGAAAAGATTAGGGATTGATGAGCCATTTACTACCTTACTTCATTTACTCTACGCAGTCCTAAGATAATAAATTAAAAGCAGTTCTATCAGATGTATGATGTCCATTAATGAACAATTATTTTAGGATTCTTCATACATTGCCCTATTTTCTATTCCATATTATAACAACATATTTGAGGCCTCTTTGTTCCATAAGTTAATTTCAGAAATGTTTACCTACATGTTTCTTCATAGATTTTTTTGGCTATGCCTGCTTATTCATATATATCTAAATAATTAAATAAAAATATCTCACCATATCCTTGAAAAATACGTCGCTTCCTTTGGTGCGTGTTATGGGTAGTGCTGTACTTATAACCAGAAAGTATTTTTTTAGCCTCATCTTTTGTGGAAACTCTGTATTCACATCAAGTAATGCTAGTACAACTCCAGACAACAAGCACTCAAGCTCTTTCTGGTTCTATTTTTAAAAAGATTGTTTTGACAGCTCTAATTGTGGCATACAGAAATACCAGTCAGGTAGCTGAACTTGTGTTTCAAAGACTATCCTTCAGGGCTGGATTTATTAAATATTAAATATGAGCATTAAGAATCTCATACATTTTACATGGAATATTTTGCTTTCAACAAGATTTCCTCACTGAAATCGTTGGTCAGTCCAATCCCTTGCTACTATCTTACCTGAATTATGCACTAGGCAAGGCATTTTCCTGTAGAAATCAGCAAGTCAACTAGAACATCCTCTCTGCAGGAAGGCCCTGTCAACATATATTACAATAGTTTTTCTGCATTATATTCTGATGATAATAAAGTGAAGTAGGTTAAGAAAAGAAAATTAATTTTCTTTATAAGAAACATCTAATGAAGCTTTTATTCATTTCTGACAGGGATTCACCACATGTTGAGAATAACATCCTGGGCTCAAGAGGAAAAATCAGATTCCATTCCCCATTCAAAAAGGAAGTAGATGCAACATGGTTTCTAAAGTAATAAATTAAAGAATTAATGACTAGATCACAAGGATTGAGACATCTATTTTAATCAAACAAGTATATATAAAACATTACTGTTGTTATATCCTTCCTTATAAAGATCCAGACAGGATTAAAGGATTTACTAAAGACTACTGATGCCTACCACTGTGGTTAAAAGTATTCTATTTTTTTTTTCTGGTAGACATTTATAACCGCAAAAAGAATTAACTGACAGTCGTGTTGAGCGAGTTGGCTTTTTCTTTTAAGAACAAGACATTTTTAGGAACAAACATTTATATGAAAGTGCCCTACCACTTTCAAATTTTCCTATCTAAACTTCAAAATAATGGAAAATCCAAATAGCTAGATTTTTTTACATACAACATTGTACTAAAGACAGGGCCTGACACCTACTAGATTATAAACATATACATGTTGAATGAATGATAAATAAAATGGATTAGAAAATGAAAAAAGTCAAGGTCTGCATGGTATATCTCTTTCCATTCTTTTGTCTTTAATCTTATCTTTACATTTAAAGTGTCTGGTGCATCTTATAAAATGTATACAGTTGGGTCTTACTCCACTAATCATCATTAATCATCAGAGAAATGAAAGTCAAACCCATAATTATGCAGTCACTATGGAGAACAGTATGGAGGTTCCTTAAAAAACTAAATATAGAATTAACATATGATCCTGCAATCCCACTCCTGGGCATATATCCAGAGAAAACTATAATTTGAAAAGATACATGCTCTCCAATGTTTACTGCAGCACTATTTCCAAAAGCCAAGACATGGAAGCAACCTAAATGCCCATCGATAGATAAATGGATATAGAAGATGTAGTATATATATAAAACGGAATATTACTCAGAAATAAAAAAGAATGAAATAATGCCATTTGCAGCAACATGGATGGACCTAGAGGTTGTCATACTGCGTGAAGTAAGCCAGACAGAGGAAGACAAGTATCATATGATATCGCTTACATGTGGAATCTAAAAAACAAAAACAAATGAACTTATTTACAAAACAGAAACAGATTCACAGACATAGAAAACAAACTTATGGTTACCAAAGGGGAAAGTGGGGGGAGGGATAAATTAGGAGGTTGGGATTAACATATACACACTACTATATATAAAACAGATCACCAATAAAGACCTACTGTGTAGCACGGTGAGCTATACTCAGTATTTTGTAATAACCTATAATGGAAAAGAATCTGAAAAAGAATATACATATATATACACGCATACATATATATAATTGAATTACTGTGCTGTACACCTGAAATCAACACAACATGGTAAATCAACTATACTTCAATAAAAAAATAAAAAATCTTAAAAACCACAATGAGATAGCACCTCATACCTGTTAGAATAGCTATCATCAAGAACACGAGAGGTAACAAATGTTGTCAAGAATGTTGAGAAAAGGGAACCCTTATACACTGCAGGTAGGAATGTAAAATGGTACAGCCACTATGGAAAACATTATGGAGTTTCCTCAAAAAATAAAAAATAGAACCACCATATGATCCAGCAATCCCACTTCTGGGTATTTATCTGAAGGAAGTGAGATCAGAATCTTTAAGAGAAATCTGCACCCCCATGTTGTTGCAGCATCTTTCACAATAGCCAAGATATGAAAACCACCTAAAAGTACTTCAATGGATCAACAGATAAAAGAAAATGTTACACATACACATCACAATGGAGTATCATTCAGCCATAAAAAATAAGTAAATCTTGCCATTTGCAACAACATGGATGTATCTGGAGGGCACTATGCTAAGTAAAATAAGCCAGAAAGAGAAAGACAAATACTAAATAGTATCACTTACGTGTGGAATCTTAAAAAAAAAAAAAGCTGACTTCATTGGAACATAGAATGGTGGTTGCCAGGGGCTAGGGGTAGGGGGAAATAAGGTGATATAGGGCAATGGGCACAAATTTTCAGTTATAAGAAGAATAAGTTCTGAGGGTCTAATATATAGCATGGTGACTATGGTTAATAATATTTGTATATTTGAAAGTCACTAAGAAAGTAAATCTTAAAAGTTCTCACAACAAGCAAAAAAATTGTAACTATGTATGGTTACGGATATTAACTAGACTTACTGTGGTGACCATTTTGCAGTATACGCAAATATCAAGTCACTATGTTGTACATTAGATCCTGAGCATTCTCACCACATACACACACAAAAGAGTTACCGATGTAAACTATGTGAGGTGATGGATATGTTAATTATCTCAATCTTGGTAATCATTTTACAATGTATATGTATATCAAATCATCACATTGTATTGTACACTTTAACTATATACAATTATATTTGTCAATTATTCCTCTATAACGATAAAAAATCATTTTTAGGATTTAAAGATTTACTGCATGTTCTGACCTCAGGATGAATCCCATCATACTTTACATGTCCAGTCATTTCAATTAGAAATACAAACTTCCCCTGTTTGAATAAAAAATTTAAAAAATTTTTTTTTATTAAAAAAAAAAAGAAATACAAACTTCCCAGATTATCTATCATCCTATAGACTCACCACTAGGCATCTCTAATAATCCCATTTTCTACTCTTCCTATCCTTACAGACTACGATACTGTGATTTATAACAAGAAATATATATTTCTCCTTCCCCATTTCTGGCACAGAGCTCCTAAACCCCTTGGAATTTCCTAAGTGATAAGAGCAATAAAGGTGTCTTGACATTCATAACAAACCCCTTTCAAACACATCTGAGTTTATGTTAACAAGGTGACTTTTGGAAAGCACCTGAGGATGGGGGCTTGTTGCCAGGAGAACCAACCACATGACTGGAAGGTTGGAAATTTCAGTCCCCCCATGTTACTGCAGGATTATTCACAATAGCCAAACTATGGTAATAACCTAAATGTCCTTCAATGGATGAATGGATAAAGAAAATGTGGTGTATGTAAAATGGAATACTATTCAGTGATTTTAAAAAAGGAAATTCTGCCATTTGCAACAACATGGATGATTCTGGAGGTCATAACTCTAAGTGAAATAAGCCATAATTAGAAGACCATGGAGAGCAGAGGGCTGGAGGCTGAATCAATAGCCAATGGTCATTGATTTAATCAATCATACCTATATAATGAAGCTTCCGTAAAAAATCCAAAAGGACAGGGTTCAGAGAGCTTCCAGGTTGGTGAAAACATGGAGATTCAGGGACAGTGACGAGCCTAGAGAGGACATGGAAGCTCCAAGACCCTTCCCACATACCTTGCCCTATGCAATCTCTTCCATCTGGCTATTCTTGAGTTCCAGCCTTCAATAATAAACTGGTAATCTAGTAAGTAAAATGTTTCTCCAAGTTTTGTGAGCCACTCTAGCAAATTAATCAAACCCAAGGAGGGGGTTGCTGGACCTTTCAATCTACAGCTAGTTGATCAGAAGGCACAGGTGACAACCTGTACTTGACACTGGCATCTGAGGTGGGGGGAGTGTCTTGTAGGACTGAACCCTTAATCTGTGGGATCTGCCGCTATCTCCAGGTAGTATCAGAATTGAGTTAAATTTGTGGGACACTAGGTCAGTGTCCTCAGAGAACGAAGTTAACTGCTTGGTGGTATGGAAAAAACACACATAATTAACAAATCTTTCAACTGCACCTTTTAAAATTCATGGTCAGTCATCAATAGGGTGATTATGTATTACCGTTTGCACATTACTATATCACTTTACTGTTTGCCCAGTATCGCATCCAATAGATAAATGTGTCCTCATTTATATAATAAATTAGATGCTCAACCTAATTATCAGTAAGCTCTCCTATCTTATGAATGCTCCCCTCACCATAACTGCAATTTGCTGTTCCCTTAGGACATTGCTTCCCCTGTGGCTCTCCCAAGTGGAGGCTGCTTTTCCTCTCACATCCCTCATACCTCAGAGCCTGGAGACAGTGTAGTTCTCTTTGATGGCCATTGTCACTTTCCATCAAACTCACTTGCTCTTTCCTCCTTCTTCATTAAAAACTTCTAGCACCTTTGAAATGCATTACCAGACTCTATTACCCCTTACCCTCCTTGTTGGCATTATCTATTAACCTCCAGTCACTTCCCCTCATTCGCTGATGAATTCAGCACCTACTTTCCACCATTACTCTTATTATTCTTGGGGACTTCCACACCCCAAAACGTGGCCATCCAATTCCACAGCCTCTTGATTCTTCACCTAGCTCTAAACATCTAGTCCTCTACCAAACTTTAGCATCATTTCTAACGTCACACATTGGAAACTGTTATCAGTAATAACTGTACCACCTTTGAAATCTCAATTTCAAATTTCCTGTTCTCTGACCCTCATCTTCCAGCTTATTTATCTAGAATACCCATTCCAATAATTCTATGACCTCATTAAGATTCTCAACCAATGACCATACCAATTTTTCACTATCCATGGTCCAGATGCCCTTCTCTCCTTATCAGTCTAGATTCAATGGTCTAGTATTATAACACAGTACCCCCAAACCCTTACCCTCTCTCCTTCTCTTGTGCTCATTGAACAGCACCCCAATCCAATTATCTGCTTACTCTAGGACTAGGCACCACAACAGAATGTGGAGCATGCCCACATACACAACTCACATAAGCATGCTAACCAAATCTGCTTCAAATTTATACTCATATATCTGAAAGGGGCACACAACAATGCCAAACAATCCTAGTCCTTGCCCCAGTAAACCCACTCTCCAGATAAATACTTCATGTCCTCTCTCTCCATAAGCATATCTCAATATCCCCCTTCATACTTAGTTGATAACTTTACCATTTTCTTCACTGAAAAAATACAATCAGATAAAAAACATGTCAAATTTTTTCTTCAGCAAGTCTACCAATCTACCCAGACAGCTATCCTTAATATCACGTATCTCTAAAAAAAATTCCTGTCCTTTGATCCCTCTGAACTACTAGTTCTCTGAAAAATTCCTTAAGATTATTTACGTGCTGCATCCTTCTCATCATTTAGCACAAAACTGAAAAGTCACCTCTTCCAACAAGGCCTTTCCCAACTACTATGACTGGACTCTCATACTCTGCTACAGGACCCTTTCCCATAACAGTTATCAATACCTGAAATTATTTTATTACATCTGTCTCCAACCACCAAACTTCAAGTTCTTGGACACAGGGATTCTGTCTTCAACATCACTGTATTTTCTAGTACCTAAAATAGTGCCTGACACATACTAAGAGTTAAATAAAAATATCTACCAAATAAATGGTTTATTGGACTGATTACTGAGAAACACTAAGTAGACCAAGATCTATCTACTAATAGACATAAAAGACAGACCTCACAGACACTTTTACTATATACTGAAACCTGGTATTTTATGGATACCCAAGCCTGTTTCACTAGTAACATCATCATGTCCAATTATCCAAAATAATGGTAGATGCATGGAGAGATATACTACCTAACAGACTTTGTTCTTTTATGCTAAATACTAGGAATGATTCATATATTTCCAATTAAATATTTATGATATTTAAATAATAATGTTATTGAGAATCACCACAAAAATAAAACATAATTCTATTTTTTAAAATAATTCAGATAACTTACCAACAAAAATTAGTAGAAGCATTATACAAAGTAACTATCGTCATTAGTAATTTAACTCTTTCTTTTAAAATGGAAATTAAGTTTAATATTGTATTAATAATTTACTGAATATTAGATATTACAAATCACAAATGTTTAGTGCTAAGTAAATACTATTACTATACCCCGTAAACATAGACATTAATAAATTTTAAGCTAAAATGAAGACCGGTACTCTTAAAAGTAATGAAATCAATTAGCATAAATTAAAAATCAAAAAGTGACATCATAAATTCCCTGGCGGTCCAGTGGTTAGGACTCCACACTCTCACTGCCAAGGGCCCAGGTTCAATCCCTGGTTGGGGAACTAAGATCCCACAAGCCACGCGGTGTGGCCAAAAAAAAAAAAAAAAAATTCAATGGCCTAATCCCAGGCCTACAATCCCCATTTAATCTATACTTCTCATCACCAATGATCTGAAAATAAAGGAGATCATTTACATTGGTATACTGACATTACTGAAGTTACCAAATTCTTTTCCATACAGAAGTTTACAGGACCTTTATGAGCAAATAAAACCATCCAAAGATATGAATAAGTTAACTATGTAATTGCCAGAATGCAGGAGTCCTTTATCAAAAAGGTACCTTTCAGATCAAGAAATCAGAAGCCTTGCTTTAAACCTGACTTTTTTTTTTGTTTTTAATTTTATTTATTTATTTATTTATTTATTTATTTTTGGCTGTGTTGGGTCTTCATCTCTGTGCGAGGGCTTTCTCTAGTTGGGGCAAGCGGGGGCCACTCTTCATCGCGGTGCACGGGCCTCTCACTATCGTGGCCTCTCTTGTTGCAGAGCACAGGCTCCATACGCGCAGGCTCAGTAGTTGTGGCTCACGGGCCTAGTTGCTCCGCGGCATGTGGGATCCTCCCAGACCAGGGCTCGAACCCGTGTCCCCTGCATTGGCAGGCAGACTCTCAACCACTGCGCCACCAGGGAAGCCCAGAAGCCTTGCTTTAAATGTTGAATCTGCTCATAGATATTAGAGGAAAAGAAGGGACATAATTTTGTTTCCTGGACAGAATTTCAGTAAGATCTTACAAAGACGAGAAAGAAGTCCAATTTCTCCAAAGAAGACATACAGATGGCCAAAAGGCACATGAAAAGATGCTCAACATCACTAATTATTAGAGAAATACAAATCAAAACTACAATGAGGTATCACCTCAAACTGGTCAGAGTAGCCATGATCAAAAAGTCTACAAACAATAAATGCTGGAGAAGGTGTGGAGAAAAGGGAACCATCCTACACTGTTGGAGGGAATGTAAAATGGTACAACCACTATGAAGAACAGTATGGATGTTCCTTAAAAAACTAAAAATAGAACTACCATATGATTCAGCAATCCCACTCCTCGGCATATATCTGCAGAAAACCATAATTTGAAAAGATACGTGCACCCCAATGTTCACTGCAGCACTATTTACAACAGCAAAGACATGGAAGCCACCTAAATGTCCATCAACAGAGGAATGGATAAAGATGTTGTACATATATACAATGGAATATTACCCAGCCATAAAAAAGAATGAAATAATGCCATTTGCAGCAACATGGATGGACCTAGAGATTACCATACTAAGTGAAGTAAGTCAGAGAAAGACAAATATCATATGATACCACTCGTATGTGGAATCTAAACTAAAAACTGATACAAATGAACTTATTTACAAAACAGAAACAGACTTACAGATATCGAAAACAAACTTATAGTTACCAAAGGGGAAATGCAGTGGGTAGAGAGGGATAAATCAGGAGCTTGGGATGAACATGTCACACACTACTATATATAAGATAGATAACCAACAAGGATCTACTGTATAGCACAGGGAACTCTACTCAATATTGTGTGATAACCTATATGAGAAAAGAATCCGAAAAAGAATAAATAGATGTATATGTGTAACTGAATCACTCTGCTGTACATCTGAAACTAATACATTGTAAATCAACTATACTCCAATTAAATTAAAATAAAAAAAGAAAAAGTGACATCATAATCCATTTTCCCTACTTTAACCTACTGAATGAACACTTTATAAATTAAAGGAAGAGCCAATTTGCTAATGTATTTTGCCTGAAAGATACTCATTATTTCTACTAATCTTTATTTTTCCCTTATTCACTAAATGGATATTTTTCTCTTATAGAAAACTATATGCCATGGGTTAAAGTATCTGTCATTGTCTGCCCCATAGAATTTGAATTTGCAAGAGTTCTGAGAGTTACTAAACGATAATTATTAAATGTGATGTTAAAACGTTGGTTTCATTTCTATAATTGTAGATAATCCAGAGACGTGAAAAGGCAAGCTTACATTTTAGATCCAAAATCAAGGTTTTTCATATACATTTTTAACTGTTTCTTCATTGATTCTATTAAGAAAGAGCAACTTTAGAAATAAATTTAATAAAGCCAAAAAAATACACAGATTTATAAAATCTGATGATTTTTTCGCATTGTAAATTATTGCCTTTTTCATATCAATTATGTTTCCCATAAAATTAAATATATACCAAAAATATAATAAGAGATTTTTCACCTTGTAAATAACATATTTAGGGACAGAAATGGATAAATGCTTTTAGCATACAAAATCAATGAAGAGTACATCTGTGAAAATAATCCTGAGGCAGTTGTACTTTCTAAAATGTTTTAATGCCTTAATTCCTTAATATACTTTTAAATAACAGTAACAGTAAATTATAATTTCTTATTCAAAGGTCATCTATTTCAATTTTTTAAATTCCTTACGCTAAAAAATTTCTTTAAAAAAATAATTCTTATGTTGTTAGTTCAAGTGAACAATTATTAAAGACTAATAAACAATTACTTGTTTGTCTAATATGTTTTTTTAAATAGACTAAAGGAGCCAAGTTATCTGCACAGAGTAAGTCATGGAGCACTGATTTCCTGCACAAATTTTAAATATAAAATTATAATCTATTAAGACCACTACAGGATCTTTTGTAAAGAAAAATACTTATGTAAGAATACATGAATAATTTGTTAAAAATTTTTCTAAAAACTAGTACACAGGCTAAGGATAGTAGAAAGGGATAGAGGACAATGAGGGGAATGAGAGAGGGAGAGGAAGAGCCTAGGAAAGAAGAAGCAAGTGTGAAAAGAAAGGAGGGAGGACATGGTGACTATTGTTGATTAACACTGAATTGTATAACTGAAATTTGCTAAGAGAACTTAAATGTTATCACCAAAAAAAAAAAAAAAAGTAAATATGTGAGGTGATGGATGTGTTAATTACTTCATAGGGAAGAAACCTTTCACAATGTATATCAAATCATCATGTTGTACACTTTAAATATCTTAAAATTTTACTTCTCAATGATACCTCCATAAAGCTGAAAAAAAGAGAAAGGAGGGAGAATATGCTAAGCAAAGCCAGTAAATAAAAATTTAGATTGGACAAATTAAGGGGCAGTGATTTATTCTATGCTATGGGACAGAATTAGATGCAAAGTTTCATTACATCTAAAACACAGTTTACTTATCTATAAAAATATCCACTCATACCTATTTTTAAGGAATAAATCTACATAGCGAAAATCCAGTTATATAAAACTTTTGAGTTCACTAAGTCAAAGCTAATTTTTTACTTTGAGCATCAATAACATTTACTTCTACACCAATGAAGTTGTATCCATGATCAACAACTTACCTCCCTGAAATTCAGTATCATTCAACGGAAAGGATTCTCTATTAGCATGACCACATTTTTAAACAGGCAATTTAGGGCAATAAATGTGGATATGTGATGAAGAAAGCTATACAGAAGTGCTCTTCTACATAATTCACTAACAGTGGTAGTGGTGAGGAACTTGCTCCTTCCAAAATCTTAGGGAGAAGACCCTAACACTGTAATGGTCACAGCTAAGAAAAGTTGGTTTGGAGTCTTAAAGTGGAGAAAAATAATTTTTCTTAACGTAACTCTCATGTTCCACATGAGAAATCTTATAATCCAAGCTATAGAAAGTTTCCAAGCACTGTGACTTGTTTCGTATACTGTAGTTCTCAACCCTTTATACTCACATGTGCATAAAATTCTCAAAATAACATCACTCATTACACAGTGATTTTTTAACCCACCACAAAAAGGTTGACTAAACACACGGTCACCTTATATATAAAGGAATACTCTCTGAGTTACATGGTTTAAATAACAATTCACAAAACAATCTACCCCACATCAAAGTGTAGAGTATACATGTAAAGCCTATGTGTACACTCTACAGCTACAAATCCACAAAACCTAGAACTAATCCAGGCAACTCAACCAGATACAAAGCATCTGAAGTTAAAAGTCAACTAATATAATAAAAAAAGTAACAACTTTTAAAAGCCAGATTAAGTTAAATCCTCACATAATACTACACATTTTGAAAAATTTTAGTAACTAAAAATATTAATAATAATAGCTTTTAAAATGTATTTAAAACTACTTAAAGAGAGTAAGTGACTAAAAAAGCTCTGTATACTAGAAAAAATTAAATGTGTGTGTATATGTGTGTGTGTGTGTATAAAGTTTACTTTTAAATCTAATGTTTAGTTTTTCCTTACAATTTAAAACTACATACAGGAAACTCTAGAAGTCATAAATAAAGAAAAAAACAAAGTCCCCTCTTCTTGCTGAAATGTGTACATAATTGCAGTAGATGTAAGTTAGATATAAATATATACTACATGTATGTCTCTTATTCTATATAGAAATCTCCTTAAATATTTTCCCAAGGGAGTGGGAAAAATTTATTCTCTCAAATTGAAAGTTTTTGTCCACTAAAAATATTTATATTTGTTCTCAAAATTATAGCTGTCTTATATTCTACAGTTATTTCCATGTGAAAACTTCAGTGTAAGTAGTTCATCACAGTCAATAAACTTGTTCAATGAATACTGAGAAATCTAAACTTATCCAGATTGCATACAAATGAAAATGTGTGCTATTTGAAAATTACATGCACCTCTTTAAAAATTACGGCTCTATCAAAGGCAATCTACAGATTCAATGCTATATCTATCAAAATTCCAATAGCATTTTTCACAGAAATAGAACAAATATCCTAAAATGTGTATGAAACCAAAAAAGACCATGAATAGCCAAAGCAATTTTGAGAAAGAAGAACAAAGCTGGAGGTATCATGCTTCCTGATTTCAAACTATATTACAAAGCTACAGTAATCAAACAGTATGGTACTAGCACAAAAACAGACACATAGATCAATGAAACAAACAGAGAGCCAAGAAACAAACCCACACTTATATGGTCAACTAATCTACCACAAAGGAGGCAGGAATATACAATGGAGAAAAGACAGTCTCTTCAATAAATGATGTTGGGAAAACTGAACAGCCACATGTAGCCACATGCAAAAGAAGGAAACTGGACCACTATCTTACACCATACACAAATATCAACTCAAAATGGATTTAAGAACTAAAATGTAAGACCTAAAACCGTAAAACTCCCAGAAGAACACATAAGCAGTAAGCTCTATGACATAGGTCTTGGCAATGATTTTTTGAATCTGACACCAGAAGCAAAGGCAGGCAATAAAAGCAAAAATAAACAAGTGGGAGTACATCAAACTGAAGAACTTCTGCACAGCAAAGGAAACCATCAACAAAATGAAAAAGCATCCTACTTAATGAGAGAAAATATTTGCAAATCATATATCTAATAAGGGGTTACTATCCAAAATATATAAAGAACTATTACAATTAAATATCAAAAAAACAAACAATCCAATTTAAAAATGGGCAGAGGATCTGAATAGACATTTTTCCAAAGAAGACATATAGATGGCCAACAGGTACATGAGAAGATGCTCAGCATCACTAATCATCAGGAAAATGCAAATCAAAACCAAAATGAGGGCTTCCCTGGTGGCGCAGTGGTTGAGAATCTGCCTGCCAATGCAGGGGACATGGGTTCGAGCCCTGGTCTGGGAAGATCCCACATGCCACAGAGCAACTAGGCCCGTGAGCCACAATTACTGAGCCTGCGCATCTGGAGCCTGTGCTCCGCAACAAGAGAGGCCGCGATAATGAGAGGCCCGCGCACCGCGATGAAGAGTGGCCCCCACTTGCCGCAACTAGAGAAAGCCCTCGCACAGAAACGAAGACCCAACACAGCCATAAATAAATAAATAAATAAATAATTTAAAAAAAAGAAAAAAACCAAAATGAGTCACCACCTCACACCTGTCAGAATGGCTGTCATCAAAAAGACAATAAATAACAAATGCTGGCAAGGGTGTGGAGAAAAGGGAACCCTTGTGCACTGTTGGTGGGAATATAAATTGATGCAGCCACTATGGAAAGCAGCATGGAGGTTCCTCAAAAATTGAAAACAGAATTACCATATGATCCAGTGACTCCACTTCTGGGTATTTGTCCAAAGAAAACACTAACTTGAATAGATATCTGCACCACCATGTTCATTACAGCATTATTTACAACAGCCAAGATATGGAAACAACCTAAGCATCCCATCAACGGATGAATGGATAAAGAAAATGTGATACACACATGCACGCACACACACACACATATATATATAAAGGAGTTTTATTCATCCATAAAAAATAATGAAATCTTGCCATTTGCAACAACATGGATGGACCTTTAGGGCATTATGCTAAGTGAAGTAAGTTGGAAAAAGAAATGATATCACTTAAATGTGGAATCTGGAAAAAAAAAAAAAAAAGCTTATAGACAGACAAGCTCTAAGATAAAGAAAACAGACTGGTGTTTGCCAGAGGTAGGGGTGGAGGTGAGGGTGGGAGTGAAATGGGTGAAGAGGGTCAGAAGGGCCGTTTTTAAACAAGTAAGTCATGGGAATGTAATATACAGCATGGTGACTATAGTTAGTAATACTGTATTGTATATTTTAAAGTTGCTAAGGGAGTAAATCTTAAAACTTCTCATCACAAGAAAAAAATTTGTTCTAATTATGTAAGGTGACAGATTTTAACTAGACTTACTGTAGTGATCATTTTGCAGTGTATACAAATACCAAATCATTATGTTGTACACCTGAAAATAATGTTAGACAGTGAATATACTTTTTCTAATTAAACTTTAACTTTAAAAATATGGGCAATTAATTGCACACTTAAATCACATTGGCTGAATTCAAGTTTAGTCCCTAAAGAATACTTATTTATGAAATAAATAAATTCAACCTAAATTACTTGATTATTATTTTCTTTTGTTACTTATTTCAAACTATAAAGTTCATGTGCAAGAAGGCAACTTGAGGTACGTATCCTCTATTATAGGTCTACACCTAATTATCTATAAACACTAATGGAAACAATACTGAACCAGTCAGGCACATCAATTTCCTTCCATTCCCTTTTATTAATAAGAACTTCTAACCCAGCTCAACAACTAATCACATTTCAAATTACTGACTTGAAAAAATGTATTAGAGGCACATTTTAAAAACAAATACAGTACGAAATCTTGCTTTTCACTGAATCACTGAATTTTGTTTGTTTCTTTTTTGGCTATTCGGATTACTTTCTTCTTCTGGGTAAGTTTAGTATGTAACTTTCATTCTTTAGACAAAAACCCACAGACTTAAAATGTATAAAAAGTTAACCTGGTATTGTCAGCTGAAGACACCAAAACTAGCACCATAAGAACAACTAAATTTTAATGCTGTTCATTAATAGTTCCATTTTCCTGAGTTTGCGTTTGTTCTTTGGCATCGGCTTAGGATATAATCCAGTTTTCAGAAGGTGTTCCTTGCTGAGGCGAATTTGAGCACCATGCTGAAGCTGGAAAGAGCATAAAGCTTGAAGAGGGCGAAGCAAAGTCTGTTAAGATAAAAAAAAAAAGATACTAAAAATAGTGTGACAAATCATGATATTCTATCTAAATTTTTTCCTTAGAAACAGGGATTATTATATTTTTTATTATTACCTTTTAACTATGAAAAGCAATAGGCACTCAAATATATGATAACTTCTAAATAAATAATTCATTTAAATTCATACCTTACATACCACTAAGGAATTCCAGTAAGACACAAATACTAATTTTCCATATAGGTGATAAAGTCTAAATTTAGTTTTATACTTTAATATATTCAAACACTACAAAAATTGTTGCCATTATAATAACTAATCTGTAACAGCAGACTAAAAGAGACATTTAGGTACAAATTAGTTAATTCAGTTTCAATCACAGACTAACACAAGCTTCCCGCTAGTTGCTAACAACTGGATGATGGCAGCAATGGGTAAGTTTACTAATTCTCTCACACTACTCCATGGCCCACATACAAGTTATATAACCAGGTGTGGGTGCATTTGAAATAACTGTAACTGTATACATACCTGTCTAAACTCAAATACCTACAGGGCCAGACATATAACATAAACATGTGACCTAGGTGGACGTATAAGGTAACAGAGAATGGTGGAGTTGTCAAACAACTGAGCACATGTCCTTCTTAAAGTTATTCAAATTCAAAAATTAGGGAAAAAAAAAAACATTAACCCAGTGTTTTAAACATATTTGAGTCAGAGTCTTTCCTTGGGCCTGAGATCCCTGATCTAACACTTTTAAATAACAAACTTGATGGTGCAGATTGTTTAAAAAGAAAATAAAAGGAACAAAGATAGATTTAACTACAAAAATTTCACAATGCCTATGTGAAAATGTATTGCCCCACATATACAACAAAAGTGGCAGCAAAGGGCTTAACAGCTTTAATTTACAATGAACTCTTACAAATATGTCGCAGTCACTGGTAGTTGCTTCTCCATATCCATTCTTTTCTTCCTTATTAAAAAAAATCTAAAATTTTATTCAAGGTGGCAATGTGTCCAGCTAGTAATACTACATTGACTAATGACAGTTTATCCAACAAGATGTAAGTGGAAGGCCTTGGGTTGGGACAGACCTAGCAGGCATAGGCTTTTGCCTTTTCTTCTTGCCTGGAACATGATTGCTAGTTGTGGGATAACCACTATGTGACTACAGGACAATAAACACGAAGATTAAAGCCAAATACATACAGTGATGGACAGAAAGACAGAAGAAATCTGGGTGTCTGAAGTCCTTTTCAGCTGCATCCCCAGCCCTAGACTACTAACTTCAGCATTTCTTATTACAAGAGAAAAATAAACTCATATATGGCTCAACCACTGCAGTAAGGGCTCTGTTACATGCAACTAAATGTTAACTCCTAACTGAGACACACCAGTAAGAAAAAGACAAACATCTTGGAAAAGCTCTGCCTGACATTATTGCAGAAAGTCTCTTAGGTATGTTCTCATTTCTTTTCATATCTTCAATTCTTCAAACAAGAGAAGAAATACAGGAATGACTATATATTACTTTACAGAGTCAACATAAGGAAGTGATTGAATCCTGAAACATCATACCTAGGAAACATACCTTGGACATATACAGACTGAGACAATTGAAGTTTCTATTGCTATTTTATGACACTTATTAGATTCTTCATAGATAGAAGAGTATTAATACTCCTATGATTAAGGGCCTCCAACTTTTACTTCCTGAAGATAAGATTCTATCAATTTTCTGAGTAATTAAGAGAATGAATTTTGGAGATAGACAGATCTGTGGTAGTCACTAGGGCTGTTCACAAATACACCAGTCCTCTTTCATGATACATGATCAGACTGCATTTTCTAGCCCCCTCTAAAGTTAGGCATGGCCATATAACTTGACTTGGTTAATGAAATGTGAGCACAAATAATGTGTGTCACCTCTGGGCAGACGCTTTAAAAGTGGTGTATGATTCCCCACCTCTCTTTATTCCTTCCTTAATAAAAGTTGAATGATGTGTCTAGATGGTGCATCCATTAGCCTGGATCCCTAAGCGACTATAATTAGCAGAGGTCCCCCTGGCAATCCCACTGTACAGACAGTGTGTTATGCCATCCTGATTTTGGGGTTTTAAGTGACTGATGCAATCACTTACTAGCTATGTGTTCCCAGATAAGTTCTATAACCTCTATTTGCCTCGCTTTCTTCATCTGTAAAGTGAGGAATATTATGTCCACCTTATAAGGTTATTATTACAGTGCACTTACATGATACATTTAAAGTGCTTAGCATATGACTTGATTGATAATAAATGATAATGTTTCTCTCTACATTCATAACATTGTATCTGGGGCAATGTGAAGCTATATGAGAGGTTTACTGGTTCAGAAGAACAAAGAAAATCCTCTACTTACAAAATTAGTTTCTAAAAGTTTATTTGGGGGAAAATCAGTGTTCTGTAAATCCTTTGTCTACAGATGCAACGTGACAGTTTCAAAAGACTGTTATTAACAATTACTGGTGATGAGTAGAGCTAAGACATTTAGGTTACAGCACAAAGCTCTGCCATGTCTAGTTTCAAAAGTTCATAAGGCTTCCAAGGTATGAGTAACCCTGGTAGGTATTACAATGGCAAAATGAAATCACCAACTTTCAGTTCAATTTTTCTGTCAATCTATAGACAAGAATCAGAGGCGAGGAAAGGCAAAAAGATGAACTCTTCCTGAGAGCCCAGTGTCAGGCAATTAACATACATTATCCCATTCGATTCTCATAACAATATTATGAGGTAACTATTTTTTGTATATTACAGATAAGAAAACAAACACAAAGAGATTACATGAATTGCCTTCTGGCAAAAACTGCTGATGCTAAGTGATAAAGTTTTAACTCAAACTTGCTTCAAAACTCATATCATGCTATTTCCAAGTGATTGAAAACTGCTCAAGAATAAAGGAAGAGAATGAATCAACAGACTAAGAAGGCCATTCTATGCCAAGTTCTTTATTTTGAGGAGCCCTACCTCTACAGAATGAAGCCAGCTGAAAAATTACTACTCTCCTCCATCATCTTAAGGTTTTATTAGGATGCCCCTAATAAAAGGTTATTGGGGGGAAAAGGCATGTTATAGCTTTCCTCCCCAGGAAGGAAAGAAAACACCTATTTCAGAGCAGATGTTCAGAAGAATGTACTAATTTTTTTATTGTAGCTAGATTTAAACAAGCTGGACTTGGTGTTCCCCCACTAAGAAAGCTAATTGTTTGCCAGATGTAATAATAAGCAACTTGGGATGTTTCATACGCTTTTTTTCTGCTCATGTTCCTGCGACCATCTTATCAGCACCTCCCAAATCACATGTCTGATTATCAAGCATCCTTCTTCTACTCCTGGTCACTATAGCATAACCACTCCTGGTGACCAAAGCAAAAAGAATGAGAACTCTAGGACCCCACTTTTGCTTTGGGATTTTATGTTCAATTTGATCCATAGAAAAAAATAAAAGCTCCAAAAGCTGAAGAGATGATAGAGCCTGATACCCTTCTGTATCTTAAACTTTGCCTGTTGTTAGATATTATACTAAAAACGTAAGATAGGTTTCCTGCTGTGACAGTAATTAACACCAGAATAATATATCTTATAAAACTGGAAAGGGGGAAGCAGTAGCAGCATTTGTAGTAGTAGTAGTAGTAGTAGTACAAACCCTATGCCAAACCCTAGCCCTATTATACTATAACTACTACTACTAAAACACCACCGCTACCAACATTAACGCTTCTGTTTAGGAATGCAGTAACGATCCAATTCCAATTGTGGGAATAATAAATATAAATCCATAGAAGATTCTTTTTATAAACCAGAAGAAGAAGAGGAAAGAAATTTTAAATTTATAGCCAAAGACCATTATATTTTTCCCTCAAGATTTAAACTTTTAATGAGGCCTATGTCTGATGTTGGCTGATCCTAGGATTTTACATCAACAAAAAGGAAAATACAGAGACCGTACAGAAAGCAAGCTTAAACAACAGCCCTGGGTTTCATCTTTCCTTTAAGACACCTAAAAATAATGTTGTTTTCTGCTGAAGAACATACACAGATGACAGTTAATAAACAAAACAGAGAGACAAGTATAGGGGTATAGTAAGTGTTATATTGATGGAAGGTACACGGGAGTAGGTGATAAAGTCAGAGGGGAGAAAAAAAAGTCTGAGAACACTCCCTGGTCATTTGGAGGAAGGATTTAGGATCCCACACGCATTTTTTTCCTCAAAAGAGAGAAAGAGAAATTGCCTAGACCCAAAACTAAGTCTACTCACACAGATACACACAAAAATAGCCTACTCATGAAAGCCTACTTCTTTCAAAAGAAGAAAGTCTCCAGCTCTGACACATACCATGGCTTAGGGTAGGGGAGAGGAAAAGGGCAATTCAATGCTGCTTCTGGCATTCTTTAACTTCCCTTGCTCTGGAGGTCTTTTGTTCTTTTTCTTGGTAACTAATCCACTTATCCAGTTACTCTGACCTAAGCTTTTATCCATTACTAGAATTTCCCTCATGGCTAAGGCACACTTTTATAATAGAAACCATGGTGTATAATGAGAGAGAGAGAAAGAAGGCAGGAAAGAGCATACTTTGTGCGTGTGTGTGTGTGTGTGTGTGTGTTAGAGGAGGGAGTTATAAAACTCCATTTAGTTTGCTATTTTTTTCTCTTGTCATAACTGTAAAGTTTCTAACATGTTCTAAAAGATTGAGATGTTGGTGAGCTCACTGAAACATTATTATTTACTAATGATTATGAATTATATATGAAATCATCAGGCTTTCATGGAAATTAAATGTTGATTGCAGGTTATAACCTTTTCATATTCTGTAGGCTTTTTTCTCAAAAAAAAATTATATCTTTTTATACCCTAAGCAAGGTTAATAAGATAAACAGGGAGTTGGTATGTCTCCTCGAATAAAAGCACCAATGGAAAAAATCTTGCTGTAAAATGTTCTTTTAAATAAAAAAAGTCTAGTACAAGAGAACACAAAATACTTAAACAGAAATACAGACTACTGAAAGACATATCTAGCCAAAAAAACTATATTTAATGTTATGCTACTTAAAAACGATTTAGCATATTACAAATGCTGTTTGCACAGCTTAGAATGAATATTTAAATAATGCAATCTGGAACGTTAAACTAACAGGAAAACACCAGAGGGGAAAGGAAGGTTACAAAAGTGCACAAATTTCTATCACAGATATAGTCTACTTGTCACTTAAGTTACAAATTTAACAAGTTATGCATTTTTAAATTTTCTAGACAAAAATCTAACCAAACTCCTACTTTCAAAAACTATATAACTTTCCAAAGACATACCTCTTGTATGTAATTATTTTTCTCCAAGATAGAAAGAG
Source organism: Balaenoptera musculus (assembly GCF_009873245.2). Taxonomy (NCBI): domain Eukaryota; kingdom Metazoa; phylum Chordata; class Mammalia; order Artiodactyla; family Balaenopteridae; genus Balaenoptera; species Balaenoptera musculus. The sequence goes on from NC_045787.1 coordinate 96,726,346, forward strand.
CAACAGCTGCACACTCCAGTGTAGAAAGGCACCTATTAGTTGGTTGTGCCCGAATTACATACTGACTAGAAATGCTAGTTTTTAATTGCACCTGAAATCAAAAACAGAATAGAATGTAATTTTTGTTTTAAGTTTAAAACTATAAGGTCTGTATTTTAAATACTAATTATTCTAATTTCCTTCCAAAATTGCCAGTTTATAAATATTAAATGTATCAATATCTTCTATATATAATATCCTTTTATTATTTTGTTAAATAGAAGCAAGAGGATAGTTACACATCTGACAAAGAAAACGTATTCAAAATATATACAAATTTCTACAAATCAAAAATAAAAAGACTAATAACCCCCTTCCAGTGGGCAAAAGAGTGAATAGACACTTCACAAAAGAAGATATACAAGTAGCAAATAGGTACATGTAAAAGGGCTCAACATGATTTAATGTAAATTAAAATCACAATGAGGGGCTTCCCTGGTGGTGCAGTGGTTGAGAATCCACCTGCCAATGCAGGGGACATGGGTTTGAGCCCTGGTCCGGGAAGATCCCACATGCCGCGGAGCAACTAAGCCCGTGGGCCACAACTACTGAGCCTGCGCTCTAGAGCCCGTGAGTGACAGCTACTGAAGCCCGTGCACCTAGAGCCCATGCTCTGCAACAAGAGAAGCCACTGCAATGAGAAGCCCTCACACCACAATGAAGAGTAGCCCCCGCTCACCGCAACTAGAGAAAGCCCGTGTGCAGCAACGAAGACCCAACACAGCCAAAAATAAATAAATAAAAATAAAATAAAATAAAATCACAAGGAGATAACATTTCACACTCATTAGTACAGTTAAAATCGAAAAGACTAACACCACCAAATGAGGATAGAGCAAGTGAAACTCTCATACATTGAAGTGGGAGTGAAAATGGTTTAATCACTTTGGAGAATTGATAATTGGGATTTTTTATTTTCTGGTTTATTCTTCCATTATTTCTTAAACTGATAAGCATATGTCTGTGTGGGTGTAAATCTATATAAACACACAGAGATACACACACATACACACACACACACACACACACATATATATATATATCTCCTCTTTTTAGATAAAAGTAGCATACTACAGATACTTTTCTCCATCGAGACAATATTTTAGCTGAGATAGAGTCAGACATGAGAAAGGCAATAGAAAACTGAATGTCAGCATTTTGGTCGTCTGATTCCTACTTTAATTAAATGAAACTCAAGTAAGCTTACACTCATAAAGCCCACACTCTGATCAAAATCACATTTAAGGATATGTGATGAGAAATATGGTTTTTCCACTCTGATTGCTTTTTGTTCAAAAAATTATCCTCTACAACTTGTTTCCTTTCCTTCCTCAAAAAGAGATGAGGGGTAAAGGGGGAGGGAGAGAGAGAGGGAAGCAAAGTGGGCATCATAAAAGATTCACTATAGAATGTATTGCCCTATATATGATTTTGGAATATATTCTTTAAAGCATATTTGACTAATTATGTTTTAGATATCATATTAAAATTACTCTGCATTTCTACCAATGGACAAGATGAAAAACAGATGCAGGGAGAGAAAGAGATGGAAGAAAATGGTTGAGAAACATGTATAATGATAAAAGAAAGCCTATGTTTAAATAACTGTAAGAATAATTCATGATGTTGATTAATTGTAATTACTAAAAGCTTTGATATTTCATCAGGTCAACTAGTAGAACAGAGTACAGACAACTACTGCTTTCAATACTTAATTCCAAGTCATCACTGGAGGAATTTATAACAAGCATCTGATTAAAACAAAACCTTTGGAAAACATGCAAAATTCACAGTGGATTTTGTTTATTGGAATTAATTTGATTTTTAAAAGAAATTTGTTATTTCAGGAGGGTGTTTTATTTCTTACTGTGGCTCACATGGCTGTATGAAAACAGAATTTGAAATATATCATTTGTTAAAAGACTTCAGAATATCCTTCACAAATCATCTCTCTGGGAGTTATCTAGTAACTGGATATATTAAAAGAGTATATATAACTAAGATCTGCCATATTATTAGGATACATGTTATTAAAGCATGCTAATGTGATCTCACGGCACCTCCTTTTATGCTTATGTGCTATATCACCTTCATCACACACTTAATTCAGTGAGTAAATGAGCAAGACTAAAAAGAAACCCTGTTGATCCATCTTGTTGAGAAGTCATAAGCATCATAATAATTTTTCAGAAACTGCCTCATCTTTGTGAATAAAAGTTCAAGAAAATCCAAGGCAAAATTAACTATTATAAGAAAGGGAAAAAATTAACATATGATGAAGGTATGGTATGTAGAAAGAGGAACTATTGAAAGACCAATATTATTATATCAAAGTTGACAATAATTAATCACTTAATTTCAGTCATTTAGTTTCTCAGTTCCTGCTCACTTGATAAAAATCAGATAGCTGGACCTGATGGTATTAAAACCTATTTTTTAGTGATCAATCCCAAGATCATAAAATGTATATGTAATTATAATGCTACATTAATTATATATCATTATTATTAATATATTATGTATAATTATTATATACAGTCTTCATTTCCAATATTTGGAAGCCATGCTGATGCAAAGAATGCTTCAATAATTTTGATCTTCTTGGAAGTTGGTTCTCCATGGGTAGAAGTTGTCTGAGTGCTCTTAATGTGATTTCTTTAGGAACAGGAGTATCACTGGTTGGTTTAGAATTCTACCGGTATAGGTTGTAAGCCTATAATATAACTCCCATTTTAGAAACAGCCAACTCATCCAAATTTTACTTCTAGACTGAGCTTCAGATCTTTTCCACTGATTCTCTGGATTGGCTAAAATTTGAATTCCTTAAAATTCTTTTGTTGTTAATGCCTTCCTTTTTTTTCTTCCATTAAATATTAAATATATATTTAATATATAAGAATACCAGGTAACAGTTTGACAGCTATGATCACTGTTCAGATGCCTTTTAAAAGGGTTTTTTCAAATGTCTCCTTCCTAGATAGACCTTTAGCTATTTTTGTGATTTGTGTCATTAATAGTGTAGAAGTCATAGCATGTTCAGTGGTTTAGTAATGACCTTTAGGACTCAAAAAAATATCCAAAGGATTAACATGCCATGGCTTATGTTTGCATAACATGTCTTTAAAATAATTTACTATAATATAGTTAATTCTTTTGTCAAGAAAAATAAACTAAAAAAGGCCTCAAAATTAAAATTTTAATCATCTCCACACCCCCCGCCCGCAACAAATGCTGTATTTTTATAATTTGATGGTGATTACGTGTTATCTGTTCTCAGGCTCTTTTAAGACAAGTTTCATCATTACATAAAACTACTGTGCTTCTCACTTAATTATTAAGAGTTACAAGACTTTCTAATCAGTTGATCAGCTTCCTTAAAGGTTTCTAGGAAAATCAATCTATTTTGCAGGCTTTCTGAAAAAACCCTAGTCTAGAACAAGCTAAAATAAACGTTTTACTAACATTCTGAATTCCTTATCAGTGGAAGACACACATAAAAACCCTCCTTTCTGAAGCACCCTTTTTTCTATGATCTTTCACAAACAAGAATCAGTATCTGAGCTTATGAGCTGCCCTTTGAAGGAGAGGTACTAAATCTTTTCTTCTAGCCCCAATCCCTCCATCTACTTCATTCCTTTCATTTCCTCAGTTTAGTTCAACACTATGATCTAATAGTGATGAGTCCAGCTTTGGCATCAGACAGTTGCCAGTTTGAATAGAGACTTAACCACTTATATGCAAAGTCTCATGCACTTGGACACTAAGTGCTATTCTAGAAAATGTACATATATTGTCTCATTTAATTCTCGCAAAGACCCTATGAAGTAAGTACTATTATCTCCATTTTACAGATGAGGAAACCAAAGTAGAGAGAGGTGAAGTAACTTACCTAAGGTTCCAAAATCAATCATGGTAAAGCAGATAAATGAATTTATAGAGTCTTCTTTGAGAGCTTGAGCTCTTCATAACTAGGCTAATAATTAAATGGATGAATTCTTAGGCAAATCCCAACATATGAAACAAATAAAACAAAGCTATTCTGCTGGAAAGCAAGGCTGAGAGACTCCTGAATAATTTTAGGGTTCTTATGAACAAAGTGTAAAAAAAAAAATGATATATGGGGAGGAGTCTTCTCAAGAATGAAAGTTTCTCACAAATGTCAATATCTATGTCTTGCTCCCATCTTCCCACACTATGAAGCCTGTAAAGTTTTTACAGAAAGTTAAGATTCCAGGATTAATGTTGAAACTCAGAAAATTTGATAAAAATAAGGTTAAAGGGGGCATTAGTTATAGATAAAATGATAATATTGTGCTACTTCCAAAACACATTATTGTTTAAAATTTTTTTTTTCTGAGTTGACCTGAGAAACTTCATTTCATAACAGTTTCTATGGTAAAGCACAATTCCAAAATTACCAAAGAACTTGTAGAAGACATTGGGTTTAAAATTTAGTACTTTCTTACACATTAAAATGATAATTAAAGTTACACATTGCTTTTCCAACACACAAAAACTTTGATGTTAAAATTGCAAACATACAATTCAGAAGCCTAAAAATTAAGCACTTACAAATTTCAAATTTAAGCAAATCTAAATAATGATACAAAATTAAAATTCTGTTGAGTGACATATTTAATCAAATATCTTGACTAGTGTTTTTTCCTACTAATAAAAATATTTAATCTACCACTGTTTTTCACATAACTCCAAGTAGTGCATATCTGAAGTCACTAAGAACTATGGGTATGGAAATATCTAGAGAAGGAAAGTAAAAACACATAGATTCATGAGATCACAGAATTGGAAGTTATCTTTATAAGTCAAATAGTAATCTCCACGTTCTCAGGCATAATTATTCTTTTAAAAAGTTTAGAATGACAGAATTAAAGTTTAAAATAATATTGAAATATAATAATTTCTCTTAAATAAAAAAAAGTTTTATCTGAGTTTTTAAGCTTCCTCTTAAAAAAAAAAAAGAATTAATAGAGGCATGAAAACAAAAATTCCTTAAGATTATTGGCTACAAGGCTTCCCTGGTGGCACAGTGGTTAAGAATCTGCCTGCCAATGCAGAGGACACAGGTTCGAGCCCTGGTCCGGGAAGATCCCACATGCTGCGGAGCAACTAAGTCCGTGTGCCACAACTACTCAGCCTGTGCTCTGGAGCCCGCGAACCACAACTACTGAGCCCGCGTGCCACAACTACTGAAGCCCACGCACCTAGAGCCCGTGCTACACAACAAGAGAAGCCACCGCAATGAGAAGCCCGCACACCGCAACAAAGAGTAGACCCTGCTCGCTGCAACTAGAGAAAGCCCACACGCAGCAACGAAGACCCAACACAGCCAAAAAAATTTAAAAAAAAAACAAAAACATTATTGGCTACAATAACTTCAGAGTGATTTCAGTAAATTAACAAAACATTACACCATTAAACAAGCCAGAAAGAATAATGTGACTATAGATTACACGTCTTGGCATTACTTTCTGCTGCTATTTTTCTCAGCAATACTTAATGAAGACGAGTCTCTGTTGAATAATGCTATAGAAACTAACTTTTGTGATATCTCCTGAAATTGAAATTGTCCAAACTAAGCATGTCTACATGTATGCATTTATTCATACTGGGCTTACATCAATTTATATCCTTTATTAGGAAACTTAGAACAGAAACTGATTTAGGATATTAGAAATTGATTTCCTAGTCTCACCTAAGTAATAACCAATTTTATAATGTCTTGCTAGTGAAACATTTTCTCACCAAAGATAAATTTCATTTAACAATTATCATTTCTACTCATTTCAAAAGCTGTCATGGCTTCATAAACAGCTATTGGAAAATAAATCATAAATTAGCCTAGGTGTGAAATAAAGCACACATTTTACAATTACTTCATAAGTTCAATTTATCACATAAAATTTTTATTTTAAAATTTACTGAGTTAAATTGTATACTCTTTTACTTTATTAACAACACTTTTCTATAACCTTGAATTAAAATAATGTGCATGAATTGGAAGACAGAAAAGCACAGCAACTAAAAGCATAAGAAAGGAAATTAGACTTATTTAAATTTAACTCTACATAATAGTAGTATGACCTCAAACAAGATTTAAACTCTGAGAGCCTAAAACATTAACAACCTTAAAGAATTATTGTGCTTTAAGATGCTAATATATGTGAAGTACTCAGCAATGCCTGCCATACAGTAAGCACGCAATACAGGCAAAGATGTTGATGAGGGTGGTACTGATGCTACTGATGTTAACCAGGAGAGTGCTAGTGATGATTTACAATGCTTTCTTCACAATCTAATGAATAAGTGTGAAGCAACTCAGCTTTATCGCAATAAAGCCAGATGAGTAGCCTGACCAAGAGTGTGGGATAAGATAAAACTTAGAGCCAGAAGAATGTCAAATTTTACAAGATGGAAGAAGAAACGCTATTGAACAGGTAGAGAAAAAGCAGTCTTAGAAGCAGGAGAAAGAACCAGAAAAGAGTTTCACTGAATAACAGAGAAGAACAAGTTACATTGCCAGATAAATAAAATATTCCTAACAGTAAGAATCCTGAAAAACAAAGGCAGAAATATTTTCATTAAAGATATAATTTATATACAAGGAAAATATTCATATTTTACTCTTTTGCCCTTTAAGTACATGATCTAAGCATCATTAAAATGTGCAATATTCCCCAAAGTAGTGAATCTTGTATCTAAATCTTTGATAGTTCTTTAAAACATTCCCAAACAACACCATGTAACAGAAGAGACAGACCAAGAATTTATAATGATTTTTGAAAATACTTTTAAAATGAAATTTTTTCATTTCTTGAATGACCTTGCATGACTCTTATCTGCCTAATATTTTCAATATATTTTCTCATCTTCTTCTACCTCTGCACATGTGTAACTTATCTGTAATGTTTAATTGATTTTATGACAGTAAAACTGGCAGACAGACATAAAAAAGAATTGGCTAACAATAGGTTGCTATGTTCCTTTGAAGAATACAGAGTACAGAATACTTAAATGATAAGAAATTGTGAGTTGCAGAATATCACAATTTTTTTAATTGAAATATAATTAACTTACAATGTTAAATAGTTTCAGGTATACCACATAGTGATTTGATATTTTTATACCTTTTTTTACCTTTGATCATTTTATACCAAAATGATCACCAGGATAAGGATAGTTAACAGCTGTCACCATACAGTTATTACAATATTATTGACAATATTCCCTGTTGTACATTGTATCTCCATAACTTTGTTATTTCATAGCTGGAAGTTTGTACCTCTTAATCGTCTTCACTTATTGTGCCCATCCCTTTACCCACCTCCCCTCTGGCAATCACCAGTTAGTTCTCTGTGTCTGAGTCTGTTTCTATTTTATTATGTTTGCTTTGTTTTTTAGATTCACACAGGGGAATTCCCTGGCGGTCCAGTGGTTAGGACTCAGCACTTTCACTGCCATGGCCCGGGTTCAATCCCTGCTTGGGGAACTAAGATCCCACAAGCCACACAGAGTGGCCAAAAATAAAAATAAAAAAGTGATATCATACAGTATTGGTCTTTCTCTGTCTTATTTCACTTAGCATAATACCCTCTAAGTCCATCCATTTTGTCACAAATGGCAAGATTTTGTTCTTTTTATGGTTAAGTAATATTCCATTGTGTATATATACCACATATTCTTTATCCATTCATCTTTTCACAGACAATTAGGTTGCTTCCATATCTTGGCTATTGTAAATAATGTTACAACGAACACTGGTATGCATATATCTTTTTTAATTAGTGCTTTCATTTTCAGTTAAATAACCAGAAGTGAAATTGCTGACCCATATGGCAGTTCAATTTTTTAATTTTTTGTTTTCCATAGCATCCGTACCAATGTACATTCCTACCAACATTGTACCAGGGTTCTCTTTTCTTGCCAACACTTGTTATTACTTGTCTTTTTGATAACAGCCACTCTGAAAGGTGTGAGGTAATTATTTCATTTTGGTTTGGATTGCATTTCCCTGATGACTAGTGAAGTTGAGCATCTTTTCATGTGCCTGTTAGCTATTTGTATGTCTTCTTTGAAAAAATATCTATTCATGTCCTCTGCCCATTTTTAAATTAAATTGTTTGGGTTTTTTGATATTGAGTTGTATGAGTTTTTTTTAACATATTTTGTGTATTAACCCCTTATTGAACTTGTCATTTGAAAATGTCTTCTCTCATTCAGTAAGGGGCCTTTTCATTCAGTTGATAGTTACCTTCACTATGCAAAAGGTTTTCAGTTTGATGTAGTCCCACTTGTTTACTTTTGCTTTTGTTGCTCTTGCTTAAGGAGACAGGTCCAAAAAAATACTGTTGAGACCTATGTCAAAGAGCATACAGCCTATGCTTTCTTTTAGGAGTTTTATGGTTTCAGGTCCTACATTTAGGCTTTAATCCATTTGACTTTATTTTTTATATATGGTGTAAGACAGTGGCTTAAGTTTCGTTCTTTTGCACATAGCTGTCCAGTTTTGCCAACATCACTTATTGAAGAGTTTGTCTTTACCCCCATTGTATATTTTTGCTCCCTTTGTCATAGATTAATTGACCATATAAGTGTGGGTTTATTTCTGGTTTGTTGTTCCTTTGATTTATGTGTCTGTTTTTGTGCCAGCATGATACTATTTTGATTACTATAGCTTTGTAGTACAGTTTGAAATCAGGGTGCATGATGCCTCCATGTCTGTTAATTATTTTCTTAGACTATTTAATAGAGCTAGTGAAATCCAAAAAGTGAATTGGCGTTTCTTACATAAATCCATTCAAACACAATTTGGACAACATAAAGTACCCTGCATAATAGCCATTAATGATATAATATATTCACCTCAGAAATATAACATAATTCTGTCAACTTTATAGTATGAAGAATATGTGCATAAATGTCAGATACTGAATTTGACAAGTGAATTAGTTTTTAGTGACACAAATAAGGCTGAAAAATTACCACCCAAAAAAAGGGATGAAAGACCGATAACTGCAATGAAGAGTAAAAATAATATGGGAAAAGAATACAAGGTAAAGAATTCTTTAAAAATTACAGGGATTTCTTTTCTATTCAGTAGGAAAAGATTCTGATTTCAAATTAAAACATAATTTCCCCAAAGCTTATCAGTCACTTTTCAAGTGATTTAAATGAAAATTCTATTAGATGGTTAATCAAAACACTGGCATGGGCTCTTTGGTGGGGCTAATGGTGGACTCTGGGAGGGCTCATGCCAAGGAGTACTTTGCAGAACTTCTGCTGCCAGTGTCCTAGTCCCCATGGTGAGCCACAGCCACCCCCCGCCTCTGCAAGAGCCCCTCCAACACAAGCAGCCGAGTGGCTAACAGGGTCTCGGTGCTCTGGCCGGGTGTCAGGCCTGAGCCTCTGAGGTGGGAGAGCTGAGTTCGGGACATTGGTCAACCAGAGACCTCTGGAGCCGATGTAACATCAAACGGCGAAGGCTCTACCAGAGATCTCCATCTCAATGCTAAGACCAGCTCCACTCAACAACCAGCAAGCTACAGTGCTGGACACCCTATGCAAACAACTAGCAAGAGAGGAACACAACCTCCCCCATTAGCAGAGAGGCTGCCTAAAACCATAGTAAGTCCACAGACACTCCAAAACACACCACAGGACGCAATCCTGCCCACCAGAAAGAGAAGATCCAGCCTCATCCACCAGAACACAGGCACTAGTCCTCCCCACCAGGAAGCCTAAACAACACACTGAACCAACCTTACCCATTGGAGGCAGACACCAAAAACAACGGGAAATACGAACGTGCAGCCTGCAAAAAGGAGGCCCAAACACAGTAAGTTAAGCAAAATGAGAAGACAGAGAAACACACAGCAGATGAAAGAGCAAGGTAAAAATGCACCAGACCAAACAAATGAAGAGGAAATAGGCAATCTACCTGAAAAAGAATTCAGAGTAATGACAGTAAAGATGATCCAAAATCTTCGAAATACAATGGAGAAATGCTTAACAAGGATCTAGAAGAACTAAAGAGAAAACAAACAATGATGAACAACACAATAAATGAAACTGAAAATTCTCTAGAAGGAATCAATAGCAGAATAACTGAGGCAGAAGAATGGATAAGTGGCCTGGAAGATAAAATAGTGGAAATAACTACCGCAGAGCAGAATAAAGAAAAAAGAATGAAAAGAATTGAGGACAGTCTCAGAGACCTCTGGGACAACATTAAATGCACCAACATTCGAACTATAAAGTTCCCAGAAGAAGAAGAGACAGAAAAAGGGACTGAGAAAATATGTGAAGAGATTATAGTTGAAAACTTCCCTAATATGGGAAGAGAAATAGTCAATCAAGTCCAAGAAGCACAGAGAGTGTTATACAGGATAAATCCAAGGAGAAACATGCCAAGACACATACTAATCAAACTATCAAAAATTAAATGCAAAGAAAAAATATTAAAAGCAGCAAGGGGAAAACAAGAAATAACATACAAGGGAATCCCCATAAGAATAACAGCTGAACTTTCAGCAGAAACTCTGCAAGCCAGAAGGGAGTGGCAGGACATATTTAAAGTTATGAAAGAGAAAACCTACAACCAAGATTAATCTACCCAGCAAGGATATCATTCAGATTCGACGAAGAAATTAAAACCTTTACAGACAAGCAAAAGCTAAGAGAATTCACCACCACCAAACCAGCTTTACAACAAATGCTAAAGGAACTTCTCTAGGCAGGAAACACAAAAGAAGGAAAAGACCTATGACAACAAACCCAACACAATTAAGAAAATGGTAACAGGAACATATATATTGATAACTACCTTAAATGTAAATGGATTAAATGCTATAACCAAAAGACACAGATTGGCTGAATGGATACAAAAACAAGACCCGTATATATGCTGTATACAAGAGACCCACTTCACACCTACGGACACATACAGACTGAAAGTGAGGGGATGGAAAAAGATATTCCATGCAAATGGAGATCAAAAGAAAGCTGGAGTAACAATTCTCATATCAGACAAAATAGACTTTAATATAAACACTATTACAAGAGACAAAGCAGGACACTATATAATGATCAAGAGACCAATCTAAGAAGAAGATATAACAAGTGTAAATATTTACGCACCCAACATAGGAGCACCTCAATACATAAGGGAAATGCTAACAGCCATAAAAGGGGAAATCAACAGTAACACAATCATAGTAGGGGACTTGAACACCCCACTTTCATCCAATGGACAGATCATCCAAAATGAAAATACATAAGGAAACACAAGCTTTAAATGATACATTAAACAAGATGGACTTAATTGACATTTATAGGACATTCCATCCAAAAACAACAGAATACACTTTCTTCTCAAGTGCTCATGGAACATTCTCCAGTATAGATCATATCTTGGGTCACAAATCAAGCCTTGGTAAATTTAAGAAAATTGAAACTGTATCAAGTTTCTTTTCCAACCACAACACTATGAGACTAGATATCAATTACAGGAAAAAATGTATAAACAATACAAACACATGGAGGCTAAACAATACACTTCTAAATAGCCAAGAGAACACTGAAGAAATCAAAGAGGAAATCAAAAAGTACCTAGAAACAAATGACAAGGAAAACACGATGACCCAAAACCTATGGGATGCAGCAAAAGCAAATCTAAGAGGGAAGTTTATAGCAATACAATCCTACCTCAAGAAACAAGAAACATCTCAAATAAATGACCCTTACACCTAAAGCAATTAGAGAAAGAAGAAAAAAAAATCCCAAAGTTAGCAGAAGGAAAGAAATCATAAAGATCAGATCAGAAATAAATGAAAAAGAAATGAAGGAAATGATTGCTTATTGAAGCAAAGATCAATAAAACTAAAAGCTGGTTCTTTGAGAAGATAAACAAAATTGATAAACCATTAGCAAGACTCATCAAGAAAAAAAGGGAGAAGACTCAAATCAATAGAATTAGAAATGAAAAAGGAGAAGTAACAACTGACACTGCAGAAATACAAAGGATCATGAGAGATTATTAGAAGCAACTATATGCCAATAAAATGGACAACCTGGAAGAAATGGACAAAGTCTTAGAAAAGCACAACCTTCCGAGACTGAACCAAGAAGAAACAGAAAATATAAACAGACCAATCACAAGCACTGAAACTGAAACTGTGATTTTAAATCTTCCAACAAACAAAAGCCCAGGACCAGATGGCTTCACAGGAGAATTCTATCAAACATTTAGAGAACAGCTAACACCCATCCTTCTCAAACTCTTCCAAAGCATAGCAGAGGGAGGAACATTCCCAAGCTCATTCTATGAGGCCACCATCACCCTGATACCAAAACCAGACAAAGATGCCACAAAGAAAGAAACTACAGGCCAATATCACTGATGAACATAGATGCAAAAATCCTCCACAAAATACTACCAAACAGAATCCAACAGCACATTAAAAGGATCATACATCATGATCAAGGGGGTTTATCCCAGGAATGTAAGGATTCTTCAATATATGCAAATCAATCAATGTGATACACCATATTAACAAAATGAAGGGTAAAAACCATATCATAATCTCAATACATGCAGAAAAAGCTTTTGAGAAAATTCAACACCCATTTATGATAAAAACCCTCCCGAAAGTAGGCACAGAGGGAACTTACTTCAATATAATAAAGGCCACATATGGCAAACCCACAGCCAACATCATCCTCAATGGTGAAAAACTGAAACCATTTTCACTACGATCAGGAACAAGACAAGGTTGCCCACTCTCACCACTATTATTCAACATAGTTTTGGAAGTTTTAGCCACAGCAGTCAGAGACAAAAAAGAAATAAAAGGAATCCAAATAGGAAAAGAAGAAGTAAAGCTGTCACTGTTTGCAGATGACATGATACTATATATAGAGAATCCTAAAGATGCTACCAGAAAACTACTAGAGCTAATCAATGAATTTGGTAAAGTAGCAGGATACAAAATTAATGCACAGAAATCTCTTGCATTCCTGTACACTAATGATGAAAAATCTGAAAGAGAAATTAAGAAAACACTCCCAGGTTAGGGAGAAGATGGCGGAAGAGTAAGACGCGGAGATCACCTTCCTTCCCACAGATACAGTAGAAATACATCTACACGTGGAACTGCTCCTACAGAACACCCACTGAACGCTGGCAGAAAACGTCAGACCTCCCAAAAGGCAAGAAACTCCCCCCGTACTTGGGTAGGGCAAAAGAAAAAAGAAATAACAGAGACAAAAGAATAGGGACGGCACCTGCACCAGTGAGAGGGAGCTGTGAAGGAGGAAAGATTTCCACGCACTAGGAAGGACCTTCGCGGGCAGAGACTGCGGATGGCAGAGGGGGGAAGCTTCGGAGCCACGGAGGAGAGCGCAGCAACAGGGGTGCGGAGGGCTAAGCGGAGAGATTCCCGCACGGAGGCTCGGCGCGAGCAGCACTCACCAGCCCGAGAGGCTTGGCTGCTCACCCGCCGGGGCGGGCGGGGCTGGGAGCTGAGGCTGGGGCTTCGGTCGGATCCCAGGGAGAGGGCTGGGGTTGGCGGCGTGAACACAGCCTGAAGGGGTTAGTGCACCACAGCTAGCCGGGAGGGAGTCCGGGAAAAAGTCTGCAGCTGCCGAAGAGGCAAGAGACTTTTTCTTCCCTCTTTGTTTCCTGGTGCGTGAGGAGAGGGGATTCAGAGCGCCGCCTAAACGAACTCCAGAGACGGGCGCGAGCCGCGGCTATCAGCGCGGACCCCACAGCAACAGGGGCGCAGAGGAAAAAGCGGAGAGACTCCCGCACAGAGGATCGGCGCCGAGCAGCACTCACCAGCCCAAGAGGCTTGTCTGCTCACCCGCCAGGGCGGGCGGGGCTGGGAGCTGAGGCTCGGGCTTCGGTCGGATCTCAGGGAGAGGACTGGGGTTGGCGGCGTGAACACAGCCTGAAGGGGTTAGCGCACCACAGCTGGCTGGGAGGGAGACCGGGAAAAAGTCTGCAGCTGCCGAAGAGGCAAGAGACTTTTTCTTGCTTCTTTGTTTCGCGGCGCACAAGGAGAGGGGATTCAGAGCGCCGCCTAAACGAACTCCAGAGACTGGCGCGAGCCACGGCTATCAGCGCGGACCCCAGAGGCGGGCGCAAGCCGCGGCTAACAGCGCAGAATCCAGAGACAGGCGCGAGCCGCGGTTATCAGCGCGGACCCCAGAGACGGGCGTGAGACGCTGGGGCTGCTGCTGCCACCTCCAAAAATCCTGTGTGCAAGCACAGGTCACTCTCCACACCGCCCCTCCCGGGAGCCTGTGCAGCCCACCACTGCCAGGGTCCCGTGATCCAGGGACAACTTCCCCGGGAGAACGCACTGCGCGCCTCAGGCTGCTGCAACGTCACGCCGGCCTCTGACGCCGCAGGCTCGCCCCGCCTCCTCTATACCCCTCCCTCCCCGCGGCCTGGGTGAGCCAGAGCCCCCGAAGCAGCTGCTCCTTTAACCCCGTCCTGTCTGGGCAGGGAACAGACACCCTCAGGCGACCTACATGCAGAGGCGGGTCCAAATCCAAAGCTGAACACCGGGAGCTGTGCAAACAGAGAAGAGAAGGGGAAATCTCTCCCAGTAGCATCAGAAGCAGTGGATTAAAACTCCACAAACAACTTGATGTGCCTGCATCTGTTGAATACCTGAATAGACAACGAATCATCCCAAATTCAGGAGGTGGACTTTGGGAGCAGGATATATTAATTTTTCCCCTTTTCCTTTTTTTTGTGAGTGTATATGTATATGCTTCTGGGTGAGATTTTGTCTGTATAGCTTTGCTTTATAATAGCTTTATTTTACTTCACTATATTATAGCCTCTTTCTTTCTTTCTTTCTATTTTTTCTCCCTTTTACTCTGAGCCGTGTGGACGAAAGGCTCTTGGTGCTCCAGCCAGGCATCAGGGCCGTACCTCTGAGGTGGGAGAGCCAACTTCAGGACACTGGTCCACAAGACACCTCCCAGCTCCACGTAATACCAAACGGCAAAAATCTCTCAGAGATCTCCATCTCAACATCAAGACCCAGCATCACTCAATGACCAGCAAGCTACAGTGCTGAACACCCTATGCCAAACAACTAGCAAGACAGGAACACAGCCCCATCCATTAGCAGAGAGGCTGCCTAAAATCATAATAAGGCCACAGACACCCCAAAATACACCACCAGACGTGGACGTGCCCACCAGAAAGACAAGATCCAGCCTCATCCACCAGAACTCAGGCACTAGTTCCCTCCACCAGGAAGCCTTCACAACCCACTGAACCAACCTTAGCCACTGGGGACAGATACCAAAAACAACGGGAACTACGAACCTGCAGCCTGTGAAAAGGAGACCCCAAATACAGTCAGATAAGCAAAATGAGATGACAGAAAAACACACAGCAGATGAAGGAACAGGGTCAAAACACACCAGACTTAACAAATGAAGAGGAAATAGGTAGTCTACCTGAAAAAGAATTCAGAATAATGATAGTAAGGATGATCCAAAATCTGGGAAATAGAATAGACAAAATGCAAGAAACATTTAACAAGGACGTAGAAGAACTAAAGAGGAACCAAGCAACAATGAACAACACAATAAATGAAATTAAAAATACTCTAGATGGGATCAATAGCAGAATAACTGAGGCAGAAGAAAGGATAAGTGACCTGGAAGATAAAATGGTGGAAATAACTACTGCAGAGCAGGATAAAGAAAAAAGAATGAAAAGAACTGAGGACAGTCTCAGAGACCTCTGGGACAACATTAAACGCACCAACATTCGAATTATAGGGGTCCCAGAAGAAGAAGAGAAAAAGAAAGGGACTGAGAAAATATTTGAAGAGATTATAGTTGAAAACTTCCCTAATATGGGAAAGGAAATAGTTAACCAAGTCCTGGAAGCACAGAGAGTCCCATACAGGATAAACCCAAGGAGAAACACGCCAAGACACATATTAATCAAACTGTCAAAAATTAAATATAAGGAAAACATATTAAAAGCAGCAAGGGAAAAAAAACAAATAACAGACAAGGGAATCCCCATAAGGTTAACATCGGATCTTTCAGCAGAAACTCTGCAAGCCAGAAGGGAGTGGCAGGATATACTTAAAGTGATGAAGGAGAAAAACCTACAACCAAGATTACTCTACCCAGCAAGGATCTCATTCAGATTTGACGAAGAAATTAAAACCTTTACAGACAAGCAAAAGCTGAGAGAGTTCAGCACCACCAAACCAGCTTTACAACAAATGCTAAAGGAACTTCTCTAGGCAAGAAACACAAGAGAAGGAAAACACCTACAATAACAAACCCAAAACATTTAAGAAAATGGGAATAGGAACATACATATCGATAATTACCTTGAATGTAAATGGATTAAATGCTCCCACCAAAAGACACAGGTTGGCTGAATGGATACAAAAAGAAGACCCATATAGATGCTGTCTACAAGAGACCCACTTCAGACCTAGAGACACATACAGACTGAAAGTGAGGGGATGGAAAAAGATATTCCATGCAAATGGAAATCAAAAGAAAGCTGGAGTAGCAATTCTCATATCAGACAAAATAGACTTTAAAATAAAGACTATTACAAGAGACAAAGAAGGACACTATATAATGATCAAGGGATCGATCCAAGAGGAAGGTATTACAATTGTAAATATTTATGCACCCAACATAGGAGCACCTCAATACATAAGGCACATACTAACAGCCATAAAAGGGGAAATCGACAGCAACACAATCATAGTAGGGGACTTTAATACCCACTTTCACCAATGGACGGATCATCCAAAATGAAAATAAATAAGGAAACACAAGCTTTAAATGATGCATTAAACAAGATGGACTTAATTGATATTTATAGGACATTCCACCCAAAAACAACAGAATACACATTTTTCTCAAGTGCTCATGGAACATTCTCCAGGATAGATCATATCTTGGGTCACAAATCAAGCCTTGGTAAATTTAAGAAAATTGAAATCGTATCAAGTATCTTTTCCGACCACAACGCTATGAGACTAGATATCAATTACAGGAAAAGATCTGTAAAAAATACAAACACATGTAGGCTACACAATACACTACTTAATAACGAAGTGATAACTGAAGAAATCAAAGGGGAAATCAAAAAATACCTAGAAACAAATGACAATGGAGAAACAACGACCCAAAACCTATGGGATGCAGCAAAAGCAGTGCTAAGAGGGAAGTTTATAGCAATACAAGCCTACCTCAAGAAACAGGAAACATCTCGAATAAACAACCTAACCTTGCACCTAAAGCAATTAGAGAAAGAACAAAAAACCCCCAAAGCCAGCAGAAGAAAAGAAATCATAAAGATTAGGTCAGAAATAAATGAAAAAGAAATGAAGGAAACAATAGCAAAAATCAATGAAACTAAAAGCTGGTTCTTTGAGAAGATAAACAAAATTGATAAACCATTAGCCAGACTCATCAAGAGAAAAAAGGAGAAGACTCAAATCAATAGAATTAGAAATGAAAAAGGAGAAGTAACAACTGACACTGCAGAAATACAAACGATCATCAGAGATTACTACAAGCAACTCTATGCCAATAAAATGGACAACCTGGAAGATATGGACAGATTCTTAGAAATGCACAAACTGCCGAGACTGAACCAGGAAGAAATAGAAAATATGAACAGACCAATCACAAGCACTGAAATTGAAACTGTGATTAAAAACCTTCCAACAAACAAAAGCCCAGGACCAGATGGCTTCACAGGCGAATTCTATCAAACATTTAGAGAAGAGCTAACACCTATCCTTCTCAAACTCTTCCAAAATATTGCAGAGGGAGGAACACTCCCAAACTCATTCTACGAGGCCACCATCACCCTGATACCAAAACCAGACAAAGATGTCACAAAGAAAGAAAACTACAGGCCAATATCACTGATGAACATAGATGCAAAAATCCTCAACAAAATACTAGCAAACAGAATCCAACAGCACATTAAAAGGATCGTACACCATGATCAAGTGGGGTTTATCCCAGGAATGCAAGGATTCTTCAACATACGCAAATCAATCAATGTGATACACCATATTAACAAATTGAAGGAGAAAAACCATATGATCATCTCAATAGATGCAGAGAAAGCTTTCGACAAAATTCAACACCCATTTATGATAAAAGCCCTGCAGAAAGTAGGAATAGAGGGAACTTTCCTCAACATAATAAAGGCCATATATGACAAACCCACAGCCAACATTGTCCTCAATGGTGAAAAACTGAAACCATTTCCACTAAGATCAGGAACAAGACAAGGTTGCCCACTCTCACCACTATTATTCAACATAGTTTTGGAAGTGTTAGCCACAGCAATCAGAGAAGACAAAGAAATAAAAGGAATCCAAATCGGAAAAGAAGAAGTAAAGCTGTCACTATTTGCAGATGACATGACACTATACATAGAGAATCCTAAAGATGCTACCAGAAAACTCCTAGAGCTAATCAATGAATTTGGTAAAGTAGCAGGATACAAAATTAATGCACAGAAATCTCTTGCATTTCTATACACTAATGATGAAAAATCTGAAAGTGAAATTAAGAAAACACTCCCGTTTACCATTGCAACAAAAAGAATAAAATATCTAGGAATAAACCTACCTAAGGAGACAAAAGACCTGTATACAGAAAATTATAAGACACTGATGAAAGAAATTAAAGATGATACAAATAGATGGAGAGATATACCATGTTCCTGGATTGGAAGAATCAACATTGTGAAAATGACTCTACTACCCAAAGCATTCTACAGATTCAATGCAATCCCTATCAAACTACCACTGGCATTTTTCACAGAACTAGAACAAAAAATTTCACAATTTGTATGGAAACACAAAAGACCCCGAATACCCAAAGCAATCTTGAGAACGAAAAATGGAGCTGGGGGAATCAGGCTCCCTGACTTCAGACTATATTACAAAGCTTCAGTAATCAAGACAGTTTGGTACTGGCACAAAAACAGAAATATAGATCAATGGAACAGGATAGAAAGCCCAGAGATAAACCCACACACATATGGTCACCTTATCTTTGATAAAGGAGGCAAGCATATACAGTGGAGAAAAGACAGCCTCTTCAATAAGTGGTGCTGGGAAAATTGGACAGCTACATGTAAAAGTATGAAATTAGAACACTCCCTGACACCATGCACAAAAATAAACTCAAAATGGATTAAACTTTTATTTTATTTTATTTATTTATTTATGTCTGTGCTGGGTCTTCATTTCTGTGCGAGGAGGGTTTTCTCTAGTCGCGGCAAGTGGGGGCCACTCTTCATCGCGGTGCGCGGGCCTCTCACTATCGCGGCCTCTCTTGTTGCGGAGCACAGGCTCCAGACGCGCAGGCTCAGTAATTGTGGCTCACGGGCCTAGTTGCTCCGCGGCATGTGGGATCTTCCCAGACCAGGGCTCGAACCCGTGTCCCCTGCATTGGCAGGCAGATTCTCAACCACTACGCCACCAGGGAAGCCCTCAAAATGGATTAAAGACCTAAGTGTAAGGGCAGACACTATCAAACTCTTAGAGGAAAACATAGGCAGAACACTCTATGACATACATCACAGCAAGATTCTTTTTGACCCAGCTCCCAGAGAAATGGAAATAAGAACACAAATAAACAAATGGGACCTAATGAAACTTGAAAGCTTTTGCACAGTAAAGGAAACCATAAACAAGACCAAAAGACAACCATCAGAATAGGAGAAAATATTTGCAAATGAAGCAACTGACAAAGGATTAATCTCCAAGATTTACAAGCAGCTCATGCAGCTCAATAACAAAAAAACAAACAACCCAATCCAAAGATGGGCAGAAGACCTAAATAGACATTTCTCCAAAGAAGATATACAGATGGCCTACAGACACATGAAAGAATGCTCAACATCATTAATCATTAGAGAAATGCAAATCAAAACTACAATGAGGTATCATCTCACACCGGTCAGAATGGCCATCATCAAAAAATCTAGAAACAATAAATGCTGGAGAGGGTGTGGAGGAAAGGGAACACTCTTGCACTGTTGGTGGGAATGTAAATTGATACAGCCACTATGGAGAACAGTATGGAGGTTCCTTAAAAAACTAAAAATAGAACAACCATACGACCCAGCAATCCCACTACTGGGCATATACCCTGAGAAAACCATAGGTCAAAAAGAGTCATGTACCAAAATGTTCACTGCAGCTCTATTTACAATAGCCAGGACATGGAAGCAACCTAAATGTCCATCGACAGATGAATGGATAAAGAAGATGTGGCACATATATACAATGGAATATTACTCAGCCATAAAAAGAAATGAAATGGAGGTATTTGTAATGAGGTGGATGGAGTTAGAGTCTGTCATACAGAGTGAAGTAAGTCAGAAAGAGAAAAACAAATACAGTATGCTAACACATATATACGGAATCTAAGGAAAAAAAAAAAAAAAAAAAAGGCCATGAAGAACCTAGTGGCAAGACGGGAATAAAGACACAGACCTACCAGAAAATGGACTTGAGGATATGGGGAGGGGGGAGGGGGTGGGGTGAGATGTGACAGGGTAAGAGAGTGTCATGGACATATATACACTACCAAATGTAAAATAGATAGCTAGTGGGAAGCAGCCGCATAGCACAGGGAGATCAGCTTGGTGCTTTGTGACCACCTAGAGGGGTGGGATGGGGAGGGTGGGAGGGAGGGAGATGCAAGAGGGAAGAGAAATGGGAACATATTGTATATGTATAACTGATTCACTTTGTTATAAAGCAGAAGCTAACACTCCATTGTAAGGCAATTATACTTCAATAAAGATATTTTAAAAAAATAAAAAAATAAAAAAAATTTAAAAAAAAGAAAAAAAAAAGAAAACACTCCCATTTACCATTGCAACGAAAAGAATAAAATACCTAGGAATCAACCTACCTAAGGAGACAAAAGACCTGTATGCAGAATACTATAAGACAGTGATGAAAGAAATTAAAGATGATACAAACAGTTGGAGAGATATACCACATTCCTGGATTAGAAGAATCAGCATTGTGAAAATGACTATACTACCCAAATCAATCTACAGATTCAATGCAATCCCTATCAAACTACCAATAGCATTTTTCACAGAACTAGAACAAAAAATTTCACAATTTGTATGGAAACACAAAAGACCTCGAAGCGCCAAAGCAATCTTGAGAAAGAAAAACGGAGCTGGAGGAATCAGGATCCCTGACTTCAGACTATACTACAAAGCTACAGTAATCAAAACAGTATGGTACTGGCACTAAAACAGAAATATAGATCAATGGAACAGGATAGAAAGCCCAGAGGTAAACCCATACACATATGGTCAGCTTATCTTTGACAAAGGAGGCAAGCATATACAATGGAGAAGAGACAGCCTCTTCAATAAGCGGTGCTGGGAAAACTAGACAGCTACATGTAAAAGAATGAAATGAGAACACTCCGTAACACCATACAGAAAAATAAACTCCAAATGGATTAAAGACCTAAATGTAAGGCCAGACATTATAAAACTCTTAGAGGAAGACATAGGCAGAACGCTCTATGACATAAATCACAGCAAGATCCTTTTTGACCCACCTCCTAGAGATATGGAAATAAAATCAAAAGTAAACAAATGGGATCTAATGAAACGTAAAAGCTTTTGCACAGCAAATTAAACCATAAACAGGACAAAAAGACAACCCTCAGAATGGGTGAAAATATTTGCAAATGAAGCAACTGACAAAGGATTAATCTCCAAAATATATAAGCAGCTCATATCAAAAAAACAAAAAACCCGATCGAAAAATGGGCAGAAGACCTAAATAGACATTTCTCCAAAGAAGATATACAGATTGCCAACAAACACGTGAAAGGATGCTCAACATCACTAATCATTAGAGAAACGCAAATCAAAACTACAGTGAGGTATCACCTCACACCAGTCAGAATGGCCATCATCAAAAAATCTACAAACAATAAATGCTGGAGAGGGTGTGGAGAAAAGGGAACCCTCTTGCACTTTGGTGGGAATGCAAAGTGATACAGCCACTATGGAGAACAGTATGGAGGTTCCTTAAAAAACTAAAAATAGAACTACCATACGACCCAGCAATCCCACTATTGGGCATATACCCTGAGAAAACCATAATTCAATAAGAGTCACGTACCACAGTGTTCACTGCAGCGCTATTTACAATAGCCAGGACATGGAAGCAATCTAAGTGTCCATCGACAGATGAATCGATAAAGAAGATGTGGCACATATATACAATAGAATATTTCTCAGCCATAAAATGAAATGAAATTGAGTTATTTGTAGTGAGGTGGATGGACCTAGAGACTGTCATACAGAGTGAAGTAAGTCAGAAAGAGAAAAACAAACACCGTATGCTAACACATATATACGGAATCTAAAAAAAAAAAAAAGGTCTGAAGAATCTAGAGGCACGACAGGAATAAAGACACAGATGTAGAGAATGGACTTGAGGACACGGGGAGGGGGAAGGGTAAGCTGGGACGAAGTGAGAGAGTGGTATGGACATATATACACTACCAAATGTAAAACAGATAGCTAGTGGGAAGCAGCTGCATGGCACAGGGAGATCAGCTCCATGCTTTGTGTCCACCTAGAGGGGTGCGATAGGGAGGGTGGGAGAGAGATGCAACAGGGAGGAGAAATGGGGATATACGTATATGTATAGCTGATTCACTCTGTTATACAGCAGAAACTAACACACCATTGTAAAGGAATTATACTCCAATAAAGATTTTTTAAAAAAATTCAATACTTCTGTACATTTTTAAAAGTTTAAAAAAATAAATAAATAAAAGACAGATCATCCTCATAAATAAATAAATAAATAAAACATTGGCATGTTAATTCCACACTTCTTTATGGAAAGCATTAATTACAATAAAAGTATCACTATGATGATACACAGTATTTAACAAATTGTGGTTTACTGTTATGTTGCTTTTCACCATCTGCTTAATGAAAAGTTCTGTACTTTAACTTACTATTATTTTATTAAGATTCCCATCAACTCCTTGATCCATATAAAAGCTATTTGCATATATTTAATTTATTGGCAATATCTAGAGCATAATTCCATCTATCTGTATTAATTAGTTCTTTTTCTACTAGATAAGGTTAACAGTCTAAGCCAGAGACACAAACACATATGTCACTGTAACTATTAGCATGACTTTTATTTTTAAATAACATTCTTTCCAACAACAGTACTCAATTCCAAGTCAATATCCTTTCTAGACTGAATCTCTGCAAATGCCTATCTGGACATCTTGCTTCCACTTCAATCTTCTTATAAATCCTTCTATATGTATCGGCCAAGTGAATTTCTAAAAAACAAACTGATCACATTATTACTCATATTAAAATATTTAGCTTGCCACTAGACAAAATCCTTACCATGGTCTATAAACTATCCATTTCATGAAGAACACTCTTTCCCCACCTCCCTCACTACATAGCCAGCCTAAGTATAAAAAGGTATTTACCTTTTCTTTGTCTGGCTATTACTATCCTTCAGTTCTCAAAAGCTAAAGAGGTCTTCATGAATTCCCAACTTCAATCAAATTGCCATTTTAAAGCACCCCCTATATGCCATCCACAGAATTTAATTTGTAATTATATACTGACCTAAGTGGCTATTTCCACACAAAGTAAGCTCCATTAAGGCATGGATTATTTTACTTACAACTTACTGTATTCTAGTGTCAATAACAGTGCCCCATAGTGGCTGGTATTCAATAAATACTGGTTGAATGAATGAATGCTGATGATAATCATTAGAAAAGAAAAAACTATAGCTATGAATTCAAACCCAGCAGTTAAATACTTAAATTTATGGGTTTTTGGTAAGTTTACTGGGCAAGGAGACCTGGAAATGAGAAGTGGAGAAAGGATTTGTATAAAGACATTAGGGTTCTCTGTCTGAATTTAAACTTATGAAGTTGAGGGAATTCCCTGGGTGGTCCAGTGGTTAGGACTTGACGTTTTCACTGCCAGGGCCTGCGTTCGATCCCTGGTCGAGGAACTAAAAACCCACAAGCTGCGTAACATAGGCCAAAAAAATAAATAAGTAAAATAAACTTACAAAGTTGATAAACAACTGCTTTACTCAATTATTAAATTTTATATAGAAAAGTTGGAAATGGGAAACAAATATTATTAGTCATAATTTATCTCTTTTGAGGGATTTTAGTAAGTTGTGTTTTATTTTTTTGGTTTTTGTTTTTTAGGTAAGACGTGGATTTACTTAGAGATACACATTCCATAGACAGAATGCAGACCGTCTCAAAAGGCAAGAGTGGCCCCAGGGCATGCGGTCATCTTGGAAAGTGAGATCGGCCAAGGGAGGAACACCCTCCACAGACAGAGTTCAGGCCATCTCAGAAGGTGAGAGGCCTAGTAAGTTTATTAAGCAGGGAGAGCCCACTGACGTCACACAAATCCTTTAAGAACTAGAAATTTAGCCAGTTGTTCATATTACAGGAAAAGAAATGCAATTCCTTTTAAGCTGAGAAATTTGTAAAAAAAAAAAAAAATTGGACTTTGTGAAGCAAATATGAACTGTTTAATGAAAAAATATATATATGTATATATATAAGGTGCATATCAAATCCTCTTCTAGGAATTTTAAAGGGATTACCTTCTTTTATTCTATGCAATTCTAACATTGTTTTCTATAATGCAAAATCTGAAAACCTTACATCTAAATATTTTCAGCAATTTCTTTTGAGATACTGGAAAAATTCAACCAGAGCAAAACTCAGCATGTTATTGAAATCTACATCAAGAACATAAATAAGTTATCTTTTCCAAACACTATGCTTTAATTCAAAGTGACATTTTTAGAGCACCTATTTGGAGAAAAAATTCTAAAGGGAATAAATGTCATGCAATTTTTTAAATTATAAAATCATATAAGGAAAGTAAGTCACAAAAACCTTTTCTATAATTATTATATTTGTCTAATCACATATATATGTACATAAACACATGCATAATTATTCTACCATAAAAATGGAGATACCAAAAGCTTCTAAATTGTCAACTCAAGAATATGTATAAACTTGATACCATGGGAAGCCAGTGTTTCATGGTCAATTACATTATATCATTCATATGTTTCTAAGACATTTAACATTCTGTATAAAGTTGGAATTTTTTAAAAGATTTTCAAATAATCACAGAGACTCATTTTTAGTAACCACATCATTTCTATTTTCTTCCCTTTAAATAAAAATGTTTATAATCTTTTGCCCCAACTTCTCATAATAACATATTTACATTTAGTTACAGGTGCTAAAAGAAATTATAAAAAGATGAAGTGCCATGCAGAGGATATTTGTTGAAAAACTTATAAAATAAACTTTTATTTATAGTGAATGGTTTTGGAATTGTTTAATAATACTGCATATTAGTGGATATTTAAGTACTGTATCTGCAACAATGTAACATATATTAGTGGTCTTTTGACCACTCAAACGTCAGCTTTAGTTTTAAATTTAGATATACTTTATATCAGTGTAGAAAACACTGACCCAAATTTGGACTTATTAAAATTCTGGTGAAAGATAAATATGCTTATCTGAAAGTCTCAAGTGAGAGTAAATGCGCTGGGCTTGGTGATTTTCAAAAACAAATATCCTTAGTATTAAGTCTGACACGACAGCTTTGTAGACTAGCATATAACTCAAGGTTAACATCTCATTAGCAAAATATTAGAAAAAACTTTGAATTTGTGCTTTTACTTTCAATAATCATCTATGTCTTTTCTAGATATTAAAATTGCATGTCAATTATAAAAGACCTATAAGATTTAGAAATGCATAATATAAAAAGTGAGAGTACCCTGTAATGTCACCACCAAGAAAAAATGACTACCATACAGTATTATTTCTTCCAACACCTTAATTTTTAATACATAATTATAAAATTTTAATATCTACAAAAGAAAATATGCAATATTTGAGTCATGAAGAATGACTAAAACTGGCATCCCTGAATCTTTTAGTAACTATTTAAGAAATACAATAGAAATAACCAAAATGATTGACACTCTCAGGATACCCCTCCCAGTATGCTCCGCACACTCACAGAAATACAGAGAAATAGACAGATAGAAAGATAGACAGATAGACAGATAGATCCATCTATACATCTAATTTCAGATAAGAATGTCCTTAGTGCAGTCACTGTGGAAACTGGTATGGAGGTTCCTCAAAAAACTAAAAATAGAATTACTGTATGATCCAGCAATTCTACTCCTGGGTATACAGCCAAAGAAAACAAAAACATTAGTTCAAAAAGATACATGCACTCCAATGTTCATAGCAGCACTATTTACAATAGTCTAGATATGAACGCAACCTAAGTGCCCATCAACAGGTGAATGGATAAAGAAGATGTGAGATTATATATATATGGTATACACATACACACACACACACACACACACACACACACACGGAATACTACTCAGCCATAAAAAAGAAGGAAATTTTGCCATTTGCAATAACATGGATGGACTTGGAGGGTATTATGCTTAGTGAAGTTAAGTCAGACAGAGAGAGACAAATACTGTGGGATATTACTTATATGTGGAATCTAAAAAATATAACAAACTAGTGAATACAACAAAAAAGAAACAGACTCACAGATAAAGAGAACCAACTAGTGGTTACCAGTGGGAAGCAGGAAGGAGAGAGGGAAAAGATACAGGTATGGTAAAAGATACAAACTACTATGTATAAAATAAATAAGCTACAAAGATATATTATACAACAAAGAGAATATAGCCAATATTTTATAATAACTATATATGGAGTATAACCTTTTAAAATTGTAAGTGACTATGATATATACCTGAAATTACATAATACTGTAAATCAACTATACCTCAGTTTAAAAAAAGAAAAAGAATATCCTTACTAAAACAGTGAAACCTCTCCTAATAAACTTGACCTCCTCCAAGATAACCCGTAGTCTTAATTTTTTATTATTCTCTTAGTTTTGGGTATCCTAAATAACACATTGTTCAATTTTGCCTTTTTGAACTTTATAAAAAAGGTTTATATTCGTCTGTGACTTGTCTTTTTAACAACATTATATTTCAGGATTCATCCATCCATATTTATTCCTATAGCTGCAGTTCATTCATTTTCATTTCTGTCTTACAGTATCCCTGTATGTGAATTTGCCACAATTTACATATTCACTGAAACATTTGAGCTGTTTAGAGTTGTTTGCTATTATAAGCAAACTAATAAAAATTTGTGTGTCCTAGTACAGAAGTGCAGGAGTTTCACCAGAGTACGTATCTAGGAGTAAAACTGATATCAAAGTATTGGGTTATGCTTTCCTCATGAAATAATGGCAAACTGTGTTCCAAAGTAGTAATATTTTATACACCCTTCAGCAGCGAATAAGAGCTCCACTTGTTCCATTGCATCTCCAACATTTGATATCATCAGACATTTTTAAATATTTGTTAATCTGATGGGAATAAAGAGTTTCTCATTGTGGATATTTTGTATTTTTCCTTTCATCTACTTACAAAAGAAGAAATGTGGATGCGTATCTTAAATGGGACATCTTTAAAAGACCCAACAGAAATACGTGTATATAAGCAGCTTAGAGACCTCTGAAGAAAAAACAATAAACTACTCAAAAGGAAAGAAAATAGACACAAGCTTGGTCCAGAAACAGAACTTCAGAGTTGTAAGTAAGAATTAAATCTGGGTAGCTGATTACACTGTTTCCAGAGCTCACATAGAACACCATTTGAGTATTTTCAGCAATCGCCAATGGTGGAAGATTTACTGGTGACCATGGTCAGACCCTATGAGGCAGGAGCAGGAACCAGTGAAACAAAGGTGATTGTTACTATGAATGACCTCAATTTCGACGCCAGCCTAGGATTCTGGAGGAATCTTGGTTTAGTAATTTCTACTACTCGCCTGTCACACCATTGAAGGTGGGCTGACTTGTATCTTGACATCCTTAGAATCTGACATTATCTTGAACATAAGAGGTTTATGAGCGTTTTTGGAAAGATATCCATGTGAAGCGGAAAAGGCATTAGATTGGGCATGAGAAGATAAAAGAGTTCTAATGCTAGGGTCACCAAATACATCTTTATGACTCTGGCCAAGCAACATAACTTCTGTGAGTCTTAGTTTTCTATAGTATCTGTTGTGCCTTGGTAGAGATATGAGAAAGATCAAATGAATATGAGTATGGTAAATCACTCTGTAAACTGTAAAATGCTTTACAAATATAGAGTTAATAACATTTTTAATGCTGATAATGTTCAAACTTGCACATCTATGCTGTGCAATTTATAATTTCAAAAGCCAGAAAGTTGACTAAGCTACAAGTAAAACAAAAGTTTTTAAAAATTTAAGTGACCTCAATAGTAGTCTCTACTCTGACCCTAACTAGGTGAGTGACTTTTCCTATTGGTGTGTGTGTGTGAGCTTTAAGTTTTGTTTTTTTCACTTAAGTAAAACCTATGTGTATGTGTTGGCTCCAATTTTTATAATATTGGGTTTTCTGCCTCTTTCTTAGTGATTTGTACTATTCTTTATATTATGTATTACAAACATCTTCTAACTGTAAAGTACATTTTAACTCTACTAATGTCTTTTAATGACTAGACGTTCTTAAAATCAATGAAGTATAACTTATCAACCTTCTACTTTATGGTTATTGCTTTTCATACTATGTTTAAGGAATATTAGACACCAAAGTCATCTAAAAAGAAGAGTGACAATGGTACCTGCAGACACACAGGGTTGGGTATGGGCCTGTTCCCACCAGCCAGACTAGAAAATCTCATGATTCATAGGTTATTGAGCAGAGTACACAGAAAGGTCTTTCCTCTATAGTGGGGAACACGCAGCCCTAGACGGAGCACTTGAAAAGTGCTCATACAATTATACTCGCTTGCTTCCTCTTACACGTCTGCCATCATCATGAGAGTATGACTGGGATAGCCTACAGGAGAATGAGAAGTGGAAGAGCTTAATCATGTCGGTGACCATCCAAGAGCCAGTCTACATCAGTTATAAGAGTGAGCCCAGCCAAGACCAGCAGAGCTGCCTAGCCAACACCCACCTGACTCTGTAAGCAATAAACTTATTATATACTACTAAGATTATGTGCTACTAAAATGCTTCCAGTTGGTTGTTACACAGAATTATTGTGGCAACATGTAACTGATACACTGTGTAAACTTTCAGTTTGGTCTTAAAGGAATCACAGAGCTTTGTATATTTCAAAATGAGATCTTCTTCTGCTATCTAAACAATAAGATAGTTGAACACTTGAAAATGTACACTTAAAATGGTTATAATGGTAAATATTATGTCATATGTATTTTAACACAGTAAAAAATGGAAAGGATCTTTCCATTACATAATGCCAGGTATTAATACCAAGGGTGGCATTAAATACTCATCCCCAATCTAGGCCCTATCTTACTCACTAGTGTCTTTTCTTGCCCTTTTACTACTTGTACCTTATTTTCTAAGGACCCTGATCATCCTTACATACATGATGCTTTTTCTCTTGAGACTGTGCTCCCACTTTCCCCTTTACAGAAGCGTCCTTCCTTCTCTTTGCTACTCTCTCTGGGTGACTCAACACATTCCTTAGGAGGGTAACACCTCTTCTACAGGAAACATTCCATAACTTCCCTTGCCAGGACACATGATATTTCTCTTCTTCCAAAATACCTACTATCAAGTTCTTGACACACTGTACTGTAATTATATTTACACATTCGTCTCCTCCAATTCGACTGTGCAACTAGAGAAAAGAAACCTTGCTTTTTCCGCATATTTGTGTTTATGGTACCTAAGAAAGGGCCTGGCACATAAGAGGTGCTGAATATAATTTTGCTTTATAAATACATACGCAAGTAAACAAGCAGACAAGCCAACCATTCACACTCCCCTCCCAGGGCAGAAAGGAGGAGCTTTACCTTCTAATTCTTTCTATCCCTTTTTCCTCACCACTAAGGAAAGTACCCTGGAATAGGATCTCATTAACTGACAGAAAAGTACCTAAGATTTATGAAGAAGACAGCAAATAGAAAAGCAGTTTCTGTACTCAGATACTTAGCAATAGTTATGAAAATAAAAATTTTATACAATAGCACAGCTCTCCATAAGTACTCTGAATCACAAAATACTGTACAGCTCCAAATATGTTTCCTGTCTCTATTATGGGAGCTACTCTTAAAAGTAAAAAAAGGATAAGGAATCTGGTCCAGTAACAACAGTTCAGTAAATATTAAAATGCGACTTCAGGAAGGTGATTTGTTTAAAAATGATTTAGCATGACAGTAATAGAATTTTTTTAAGTAAAAGTACTAAACAAGTAAAAGAAATGACAAACCTGTTTCCCACACTGATACTCAATGATATTCCAGAGTTTATATTTCATGTGCAAATTTTTATTTGCTGTTGAAAACACCACTTTACACAAACAGAAATATATAAAGTAAAAAAATTAGATTTTGGTTAAGAGACTGATGAATTAACTACTGTGACTTATTTAGATTTGGCTCACTTTTTAATAAACCTTTAGCAGGAACACTATGAGATTTTCAAAACTATAGAACAATGAAGCTAAACAAAATTCCCTAGCTGGATTAGGAAATGACTTCCCATTAATTAAAAATATGTGCAAACAGAACACTGTGTAACTTCATTATTCTTCTAACTTGTTGTTCTTACCCTTAGCTTTTACTAATAATATTCCCTCATTCATGATAAGCTAGCGAAGATTAAATAAGGTAAAATGAACAAATAAATAAACAGAATAGATTCCTTCATCCTTACAGTTCTATAAACCAATGAAATAATAATCTTATCTAATTACATTATTTTCCTATCTTAGAAAAAAAATTATTACAATTGGGTGTATCTGAACTTTTAAATGTATTAAAGATAGTATGTATGAGAAAATAATTCCATTTTAAAGAGAACTACTCGGAAAAACAAATGAATATCCATATTTCCTTGAAATCTTTTTTATCATAGATCTATGTTAAAATATTATTTGAAATAAAAGCTACAAAAGGTTTCTTATCTATTTATTTTTCTGCCAATATGTCAGGTTACCATACAATCTATCATTACTTTATACACCCCCATAATTTTAATAATCAATGATTAAAAGTGATACAAAGTTAATGCACAGAAAACTCTTGCATTCCTATACACTAACGATGAAAAATCTGAAAGAGAAATTAAGGAAACACTCCCATTTACCATTGCAACAAAAAGAATAAAATACCTAGGAATAAACCTACCTAAGGAGACAAAAGACATGTATGCAGAAAACTATAAGACACTGATGAAAGAAATTAAAGATGATACAAACAGATAGAGAGATATACCATGTTCTTGGATTGAAAGAATCAACACTGTGAAAATGACTATACTACTCAAAGCAATCTACAAATTTAATGCAATCCCTATCAAACTACCAATGGCATTTTTCACAGAACTAGAACAAAAAATTTCACAATTTGTAGGGAAACACAAAAGACCCCGAATAGCCAAAGCAATCTTGAGAAAGAAAAATGGAGCTGGAGGAATCAGGCTCCCTGACTTCAGACTATACTACAAAGCTACAGTAATCAAGACAGTATGGTACTGGCACTAAAACAGAAATATAGACCAATGGAACAGGATAGAAAGCTCAGAGGTAAACCCATGCACATATGTTCACCTTATCTTTGACAAAGCAGGCAAGAATATACAATGGAGAAAAGACAGCCTCTTCAATAAGCGGTGCTGGGAAAACTGGACAGATGCATGTAAAAGAATGAAATTAGAACACTCCCTAACACCATACGCAAAAAGAAACTTAAAATGGATTAAAGATCTAAATGTAAGGCCAGACACTATAAAACTCTCAGAGGAAAACATAGGCAGAACACTCTATGACATAAATCACAGCAAGATCCTTTTTGACCCAGCTCCTAGAGATATGGAAATAAAAACAAAAATAAACAAATGGGACCTAATGAAACTTAAAAGCTTTTGCACAGCAAAGGAAACCATAAACAGGATGAAAAGACAACCTCAGAATGGGAGAAAATATTTGCAAATGAAGCAACTGACAAAGGATTAATCTCCAAAATATACAAGCAGCTCATGCAGCTCAATATCAAAAAAACAAAAAACCCAATCCAAAAATGGGCAGAAGACCTAAATAGACATTTCTCCAAAGAAGATATACAGATTGCCAACAAACACATGAAAGAATGCTCAACATCACTAATCCTTAGAGAAATTCAAATCAATACTACAGTGAGGTATCACCTCACACCGGTCAGAATGGCCATCATCAAAAAATCTACAAACAATAAATGCTGGAGAGGGTGTGGAGAAAAGGGAACCCTCTTGCACTGTTGGTGGGAATGTAAATTGATACAGCCACTATGGAGAACAGTATGGAGGTTCCTTAAAAATCTAAAAATAGAACTACCATACGACCCAGCAATCCCACTACTAGGCATATACTCTGAAAAAACCATAATTCAATATGAGTCATGTACCACAATGTTTACTGCAGCTCTATTTACAATAGCCAAGACATGGAAGCAACCTAAGTGCCCATCGACAGATGAATGGATGAAGAAAATGTGGCACATATATACAATGGAATATTTCTCAGCCATATAAAGAAACGAAATTGAGTTATTTGTAGTGAGGTGGATGGACCTAGAGTCTGTCATACAGCGTGAAGTCAGAAAGAGAAAAACAAATACTGTATGCTAACACATATATATGTAATCTAAAAAAAAAAAAATGGTTCTGAAGAACCTAGAGGCAGGACAGGAAGAAAGACACAGATATAGAGAATGGACTTGAGGACACGGGGAGGGGGAAGGGTAAGCTGGGACGAAGTGAGAGAGTGGTATGGACATATATACACTACCAAATATAAAACAGATAGCTAGTGGGAAGCAGCCGCATGGCACAGGGAGATCAGCTCCATGCTTTGTGTCCCCTTAGAGGGGTGGGATAGGGAGGGTGGGAGGAGATATGGGGATATATGTATATGTATAGCTGATTCACTTTGTTATAAAGCAAAAACTAACACACCATTGTAAAGCAATTATACTCCAATAAAGATGTTTAAAAAAATATATAGGGAGGGGATATGGGGATATATGTACACATATAGCTGATTCACTTTGTTATACAGCAGAAACTAACACAACAATGTAAAGCAATTATACCTCAATAAAGATGTTAAAAAAATAAATTAAAAAAATGATTAAAAGTGATATAAAATAATATCCCTGGAGATGATGAGAAAAAATAAAACTGACCTAAGTAACTTTGGAAAATGGTATTTTAACTTGATATTACTGAGCTGAAGATAAAAAGAACTGTACATAAACATAGTAGTCTTGTTGGTGTGTTTTCTTATGGGGACGGAAGTTAATAACTCTGAAACTAGTTTACATGCACTGAATTCAGGTTGAAGAAATAGACAAACCGTAGTAATGGAAACGAGGTTCCTCAAGGTCAGAGAACGAATTTACAAATAAGTAAGGGAGAAAGGCTGGAATGAACCCTGTGGTGCTGGATTACAGTTGGAGACATCAGTACAAACTCACTTGCTTTAATATGTATGCAGATACAGAATAGCTAGATGCAGAAATAATTAGAGATGTATGTACACATATATTTTCTAGGGCTGTCAACTGAGAGGCCCTATCAAAGTGACACCCCAGTAGCAGCAAGCATACCTACAGCCCACAGCTTAGTTTCTAAATATAATTTGTCAATGGAAGGAACCAGGGATCATTGGAGAAATGGCTGAGCTGGAGAAATTTTAGGACTGGGGCAGGAAAAATAGAAGATGAGCCTAGAGTACATTATAGTGACAGAAGGTAAGGAAGTACTTGAGAGAGAGGGGAAAAAAGGCTGAGGCATGTCAGAAGGACCAATCTGAAAGGAACCAATCTGAAAGAACTCCCAATGGCCAAAGCCGATATGGCAGCTTTATAGTTTCTATCAAAATTTGAAACATGAATACTCTTTGACACAGCCATTTTACTTCCTGTTATCCACCAGATAAATACACATGTATACACGTGTATTAGGATGTTTACTGTAGCACTGCTTATATAACAGCAAAGAGCTGGACACAAACTAAATATACAGCAGTAGGGAAATGGTTAAATAAACTACAGCACATCTATTCAGTGGAACGCCATGAAGTACAGTTTTTTGGTTTGGGGTTTTTTTTTGTATATCTTATGTACTGACATACAAAGATGTCTATAGGTGAGGCACTGTATTTTAGTGGCTGAAAGAAAGAATTCTAAAGCCAGACTAGAACTCGATTCACATCTAGACTGTTAACCACTTTTTATAACTATAGACAAGTTTTTCTACCTTGTTCTGCTTGTAAACAATAGCCTTGTATTTTACTGATTCTTAGACACGCATTCTCTCTCCACATTTCAACATCTCTAAAATTAGAACATGTCTTATAATAAATAGAATTTTAGATTCCTAAACTTCAGAAACAAACTGTTTTAAAAGTTAATGAACTCAAAAACATTCATCATAATCAAGTGCTAACAGTTGGGATTCTCTTTTGACTTTTTAAAAATCTCTTAAAAACACACTGCCTAATTTTCCACTGGAATGGGTTTTTTCATTAGGTTCCAGACACAACTAACTTGTTATTATTTTTCCTTATTTCTTTTTTAAAAATACCTCTCAGTTTTTTTTTTCCATTCCCATATTATTTCAATTCTCACATATTTGTTAGGCTTTGGGACCTCTATAAACTCACACTACTGGCAAATATCAAGTACTAAAATGCATTCAAACTTATATATGAACCAAGACCTAAACTCTCTAATTTAAGTAAGTATTTTGCTTTGGGATTTTCCTTAACAACTAAGGTAAGTATGCTTTTTGGTATTTTCATATGGCTTACTGAAGCACACTGAAAATCATTTCAATCACCTTAAAATTCTGATGCTATCAGCAAAATATTACATGCAAATGATTTGATCATCCTAACTGATTAGTAACTTTGTACAACAGAATTAATCTCACAGTTTTAGTTTTATATCAGATTTTGAATGCATTCTAATATACATCTATTTTGGAATATACATTTTATTTCTCCAACAAAACACTTAACAAGAACACTACCTTGTATTTATCATATGTTCAAATTCACACAGAAAAAGCAAACAGTGAAGGTCTAAATACCAATTTTTAACATCTCTATTAAGTGACATGAATCTTACAAGAACATGATCCAAATGCTATCTTTGCTTTCTTTTTTTTTTTTTTTTTGGTTTTTGTTTTTTTTTGTTTGTTTTTGCTTTCTTTTTTACCAGATTCCTATGACTCTAAATACCATGATCTAAGATTTTTTTTAAACCTCCATTGCTTACTTGAAAAAATGAGATTTGAGATTTTGAAAGTTCATACACCTAAGAAATAACATGGTTTATAAGAGTATTGTCAATTGAAAATATCATTTCCTTCTAATGACTACCAACATTATTTGAAACTCATTTTTCTAGAACATCAACAATTCTCTCAAAAAATAGAGGAAAATCAAACACTACTGATCTTAGAGGGTAAAATTACTTCAAAAAATAAACAGCTGGCAAAAATGACACTTGAAAATGGTGGTGCTATGAGTTTGACAAATATTTATATTTTTGTCCCTAATGAGTAGAAGAGACAGAATAGTATAGTTCAAGATTAGACATCAGGGGGCTTCCCTGGTGGTGCAGTGGTTGAGAATC
The DNA here is from genome assembly GCF_009873245.2 of Balaenoptera musculus. Classification (NCBI taxonomy): domain Eukaryota; kingdom Metazoa; phylum Chordata; class Mammalia; order Artiodactyla; family Balaenopteridae; genus Balaenoptera; species Balaenoptera musculus. Next base: position 96,762,273 of record NC_045787.1, read on the forward strand.
TGCCTGCCAATACAGGGGACATGGGTTCGAGCCCTGGTCTGGGAAGATCCCACATGCCGCGGAGCAACTAGGCCCGTGAGCCACAATTACTGAGCCTGTGCGTCTGGAGCCTGTGCTCTGCAACAAGAGAGGCCGCGACAGTGAGAGGCCCACGCACCGCGATGAAGAGTGGCCCCCGCTTGCCGCAACTAGAGAAAGCCCTCGCACAGAAACGAAGACCCAACATAGCCATAAATAAATAAATAAATAAATAAAAATTAAAAAAAAAAATTAGACATCAGATTTTTGTAAATTTACAAGGGTTCTTCTTCTGTAGATACAACTTTGCAGTTATCAAATGAGAAAGGAACAGGCAAAGAGAAACATGGAAACTATGATGAACATTCCCCATCTCTGTTGAACCATATATAGAATATTGCTAATAAAAATTTTCCAGAAGCACTAAAATTTAAGAGAAATGTACACTTCTCATTTCACTAACAAACTATGTATTTATATACATGGACTACATGAAGCTCCTTTTGTATGCATTTCAAAAAGTCACCCACAGAAGGTGAAGAATATTAAATCCTTCATTCTTTTTGGCTATTTCAAGAAATAAAATATTATGCTATTTTACTTAATATGAGGTCTAGAGATGTTAATTATGCACCATATTATTAATCTCCTACCTTTCTTCAGAAATTAATGACAGGAGAGAACAGTTCCTTTTTACATGAACTCGGTGTAACTAAAGTTGAACTAAAGTATTAGCATACTTACATCAAATGTTCACCAAATACATATTTAAATCTATTTTAGTATAGGCACTCTATTACTTTACTCAACCCAGAAGAACTTGTTTTCTGAAAATATTTCACCACTAATCTCTACTCTAGCCAATTAAACTTTTTAAAAATCATATGCATAGTTTTTTCTTTCTAGAGAATTCATGCAGAAGTCAGGGAACCACAAAGAATATATTATTAGTGAACACAGAGTTCAGAGGGCTCGTGGAGAGAGATGATGCTGTATACTACAAGTTCTATATCCAATATTATTTCAGCTACAGTTTTTTCTTTTCACAAAAAGTATTTCTTCAAACATCCTCTAAGACTTCCTATAACATGTCTCTGGGCAGTTAAAATAACCTTTTAAGAACTAAGGCTTTCCTAATAAGCCAGATCCATACAGCAACCACTATACACTCTAGTCTGGTATCTGTTTTTCTTATAGACTGTGTTTATTCAGTGGAACTACTATTCAATTAAAATATAATTGTCTATTCATCTCTGCTCCATAATTTCTCATCCATCCTCCAACATTTACTGAGTTCCTGTATGTAACAAGCATTGTTCTGGACACTAGAGAAAATAAGTAGAATATTTTGCCTTCAAAGAGTTAACAGTCATTGGGAATACAAGGATGAATAAGAGACAATCCCTTTCTCAATTATCATGCAATCTAGAAAAACACAGGCAAATAAACAGGCAATTATTATAGCATGGAGTAAGTCCCTGGGACAGGAATAAGTTGTGGGTACTAAGAAAATACCTAGAAGAAAAGCCTAATCTTGCAGAGTCGTGTCAAGGAAGACAATTAGAGGAAAGGAAGTTGAAAGCTCGACCTATAGGACAAATATAAGTTAATTAGAGAAATGTATTTGGGATGGGGCTTCTAGACACAGGGAATGTCACGTAAAACCAAGAGGTGGGAGAATTCATGAAGAAGTCAGGGAACCACAAAGAATCTATTATTAGTGGACATAGAGTTCAGAGGGCTAGTGGAGAGAGATGATGCTGTATACTACAAGTTCTCTATCCAATACTATTTCAGCTATATTAAGTTTTTATTGAAATTATAAGGTTTAAAAAGCTAAATATTTCTCTGAAGTATTTCTTACAACTGCATGTGAATCTACAATTATTACAAAATAAAAGGTTTAATTTAACCCATGCACCTATGGTCAATAAATCTAGGACAAAAGGAGACAAAAATATACAGTGGAGAAAAGACAGTGTCCTCAATAAGTGGTGCTGGGAAAACTGGACAGCCACATGTAAAATCATGAGATTAGAACACGTCCTCCTACTGTATACAAAAATAAACTCCAAATGGATTAAAGACCTAAATGTAAGACCAGAAACCATAAAACTCCTAGAATAAAACATAGGCAGAACACCTTTTGACATAAATCGTAGCAATATTTTGTTGAATCTGTCTCCTAAGGCAAAGGAAACAAAAGCAAAAATAAACAAATGGGGTCTAATTAAACTTAAAAGCTTTTGTAGAGCAAAGGAAACCACTGACAAAATGAAAAGACCACATACTGAATGGGAGGAATTATTTGCAAATGATATGACCAATAAGGGGTTAATATCCAAAATATATAAATAGCTCATACAACTCAATATCAAAAAAACAAACAACCCAATTAAAAAGTGGGCAGAAGGCCTGAATAGACATTTTTCCAAAGAAGACATACAGATAGCTAACAGGCACATGAAAAGATGCTCAACAACGCTAATCATTAGAGAAATGCAAATGAAAACCACAATGAGACATCACCTTGCACCTGTCAGGATGGCTATCATTGAAAAGTCTACAAATAACAAATGTTGGCCAGGATGGCGCGAAAAAGGAACCCTTGTGCACTGCTGGTAAGACTGTAAATTGGTGCAGTCACTGTGGAAAACAGTATGGAGGTTCCTCAAAAAACTAAAAATAGAACTACCATATGATCTAGCAATTCCATTCCTGAGTATACAAATAAGAAGAAAATAAAAACACTAATTCGAAAAGATACATGCACTGTACCTCAATATTCATAGCAGCATTATTTATAATAGCCAAGATATGAAAGCAACCTAAGTGTCCATCAACAGATGAATGGATAAAGATGTGGTATAAAGACAAATACTGTATGATATCACTTATATATGGTGTATAAAAAATAAAAAAGGTGAATGAATATGATAAAACAGAAAGACTCACAGATAAAGAGAACAAACTAGTAGTTACCAGTGGGAGAAGAAGGAAGGAAGGGCAAGGTAGGATATAGGATTAAGAGATACAAACTACTATGTATAAAACAGATAAGCAACAAGGATATATTTACAGCACAGGAAGATATAGCCATTGTTTTATAATAACTTTAAATTAAGTATAATCTATAAAAATAATGAATCACTATGTTGTATACCGGAAACTAATATTGTAAATCAACTATCCTTCAATTTTTTAAATAATGTTTAATTTTAAAAAGCTAGGTGAGGTTTTTTTTAAAAGAACATTAGAATTAAACTTTTTAGCATAGTATCAGTAAGAAAATATAATCCTTTGATTTTCTGATTCTAATAATTTCACAACGGTAGGAAATTTACGTAAGAAATTAATATTAATAAAAAATCCAAATTAACAATAGGAAAAATATTGTGTTTATCTATTTTTAAAAAGTGTTTATCTATTTTGGATGTTCTTCCTAAAGGAAGAAGTTAGAGAAAACCAGTTGGAAATTACTGTTATTAGCAAAACTTTCTTCTGACAGGTTTGAGTGGCTGAATGGTAGGCTTTAGAGCCAATTTCAAATCCTAGATTTGCCACTTACTTAACCTCCTAGGTGGTCTTTTGACTTAAATTTTGTGATAACAACGTCTGATTTCCTAAAAGTTTGTTTCAGAACAGGAAATACAGAGATGGACCCTAATAAAGTTGATACAAGGACTTACTAGAATGATTCACAAAAATTTCCAATTAATTTGACTCTTGTTCTGGACAACTGGCAGTAAGTTCAGTCATGTGCTTGGACCAGGTTTTGATTGTCTGGGAAGGGTAACGGTGATCAATTAAGACTGAGTTCACATTCAAGTTTACAGATCTGTACTTTCACAGTACATACTGTTTAACTATGAGACAGATGGAGTACAACCGGCCACATGAGATGGTTCCCTGAACATATCCAGATTAATATACTGCTCAAGCCTTTTGTATATAAAAGACTGTGTCCAAAGGGGAATGGTTGAACTTCTAAACATTTTAATGAGATTCTCACTCGCTTGACATTATCAACTGCAACTGGTGTACACCCAGGCAAGAATTTTGAGCTCTGGGACTGTATTGCTGATCATGCTAGCTATGTGAACTTCTGATTGATTTAGATTTTTTTTTTTAGTACTTTATTGAGGTAAAATTGACAGAGTAAAATGCACATATTTAAAGTATACAATTGATAAGCTTTGACATATGCATATATGTATGTATCTGTGAAACCATTCACACATTGCATATATATCTTGCAATCAAGATAACATAACCATCACCCTCTTAAGCCTCTGTAATCTCTTCTCATCCCTCCCTCTCTCCCCACCCCACCCAATCAGCCAAACAATGATCTCCTTTATGACAGGATACATTAATTTCAATTTCCGAGAATTTTATATAAATGGAATCTCACAGTATGTACTCATATTTATCTGGCTTCTTTCACTCAGCATAATTATTATCAGATGCATCTATGTTATACTGTGTATCACTAGCTCATTGCTTTTTACTGCTCAGTAGTTTTCCATTGTATGGATATGCCACACTTTGTTTATCCATGCACCTGTTGATAGATATTTGGGTTGTTCCTAGTTTGGGTCTATTACAAATAAAGCTGCTATGAACATCCATGAAGAAGTTTTTGCATGGACACTTACTTTCATTTCTCTTGCATAAATACCCAGGAGTGGAATGACTAGACCATATGTTAGGTGCATGTTTAACTTTTTAAGAAACTGACAAACTATTGTCTAAAGTGGCTGCATCATTTTATATTGCCACTAGGAGTGTATGAGAGTTTCAGTTACTCTACAGCTCTGCCAATACATGGTGTGAACAGTCTTCTTTAATTTTAGCCATTTTAATAGGTGTGTAATAGTATCTCATTGTGGTTTTATTCGTATTTCTCTAATGACTAGTGATATTAAGCATCTGTTCATGTGCATATTTGCCATTCATCTATCTTCTTTGGTAAAAGTGTTCAAAACTTTAGCCCATCCATTTTTTTAACTGAGATGTTTGTTTTCTTATTACTGAAAATTGAAAGTTCTTTACATATTATGAATACAAGTCTTTTCTTCAACCTATTCTTTGCAAATATTTTATCTCAGTCTGTGGCTTTTCTTTTCATTCTCTTAACAGTGACTTTTGAAAAGCAGAAGTTTTTATTCTGATGAAAGCCCAAGTCAATTTGTTCCTTTACAGATGGTGCTTTGGGTGAAATCTTAAACAAACCTAAGATAATAAAGAAAACTCCTCCCGGGGCTCTAGTCCTTCTCTCACAGGTAACTCCTTGCATTAACAGGCCTCAAATAAAAATGAGTAAGCAAAAAAAGAAAAAAGAAGCAAACACAGGATCCATACAAAGGTATTACCAGAAAATTAAGGAGAAAAATGAATAGGAAAAACAAATGACAAAGGAAGAATAATTTAACATCAAGCAATAAATTACAGTACATCCACACATAGATACAAGGCAGCTAAAAATGAATAAGGAATCTCTTTACATACAGATACAGACAGGTCCTAAAATAAATTGTTAAATGAAAAAGGCAAGGAACAGAGGAGCAGGTATCTACCACATATCTAGGAAAGGGGGGATTTAATTGTATATAAATAAAATAATCTGGAAAAATACATAAGAACTTGATATATTGGTTACCTCTGGGAAGGGGAAATGGGGACATGGGGTATAGAGGCGGGAAGAAGACTTTTCACTCTATACTCTTTCATATCTTTTAAAGTTTCAGCCATGTGAATATCTCACTTTTATTAAAAATTAAATTCAAAAAAACTGAATGATACTTATGGTCTTTTCAACAATTATTTAATTATCGTGATGCAAGAAAAAGATTAAGTCATTGCTTTCTGAGACTAAAATGTATCCCTTAAAAAATACAGTTTTGGGCTTCCCTGGTGGTGCAGTGGTTGAGAATTTGCCTGCCAATGCAGGGGACACGGGTTCGAGCCCTGGTCTGGGAAGATCCCACATGCCGCGGAGCGACTAGGCCCGTGAGCCACAACTACTGAGCCTGCGCGTCTGGAGCCTGTGCTCCGCAACGAGAGAGGCCACGATGGTGAGAGGCCCGCGCACCGCGATGAAGAGTGGCCCCCACTTGCCGCAACAAGAGAAAGCCCTAGCACAGAAACAAAGACCCAGTGCAGCCATAAATAAATATTAAAAAAAAAAAAATACAGTTTTTCAGGAAAGAATGAAGAACTTTACTCAGTTTTCTATTGAAACTCAAGACCCTCTAGTTTCAGAAATATATACTACATTCTGTTACTATTTGGTAATATGAAGCAAAGTACAATTTATTAACTAAGAAAAAAGTAAATGAATTAGGCAAGCCTCAGTTAGCCAACGACATTATATACATTAGAAGTAAATAATACTTAGTAGGTACACACTATGAGCCAGAAGCTATACTAAATACTTTGCCTGTATTATCTCATTTGAATGTCACAATAATCTATTAAGTAAATGCTATCATTATTTCTATTTTCCAAATGAAGAATCTAAGAGCAGAGGTAACTTGCCGTGTCAAACAGAAAGTAAGTTGTGGAGCCAGGTATAAAGCGAGGCAGTCTGACATCAGGGCCTGGGCTGATACTCATTAGGTCATGAGGCCTGTCCTACACATTCCATTAAATAAGGTACAATAAAGTTCTAGGCAGATAATCTTGTATATACTCTTCAGTAATTCATATTTTATAAACTCTGAAGTTCTTAGATTTTGAATTAATTCATTTAAATTTCTATGTACCGGACTTCCCTGGTGGCGCAGTGGTTAAGAATCTGTCTGCCAATGCAGGGGACACGGGTTTGAGCCGTGGTCCGGGAAGATGCTGCGGAGCAACTAAGCCCGTGTGCCACAGCTACTGAGCCTACATGCCTAGAGCCCCAGCTCCGCAACAAGAGAAGCCACTGCAATGAGAAGCCTGCACAACACAACGAAGAGCAGCCCCCACTCGCCTCAACTAGAGAAAGCTCATGCACAGCAACGAAGACCCACCGAAGCCAAAAATAAATAAATAAATTAATTAATTAAAAATTTTTTCTATGTATCTTTTTTTTTAACATCTTTATTGGAGTATAATTGCTTTACAATGGTGTGTTAGTTTCTGCTGTATAACAAAGTGAATCAGTTATACATATACATATGTTCCCATATCTCTTCCCTCTTGCGTCTCCCTCCCTCCCACCCTCCCTATTCCACCCCTCTAGGTGGTCACAAAGCACCAAGCTGATCTCCCTTTGCTATGCGGCTGCTTCCCACTAGCTATCTGTTTTATGTTTGGTAGTGTACATATGTCCATGCCACTCTCTCACTTTGTCCCAGCTTACCCTTCCCCCTCCCCATATCCTCAAGTTCATTCTCTAGTAGGTCTGTGTCTTTATTCCCATCTTGCCCCTAGGTTCTTCATGACCTTTTCTTTTTTTTTTTTTTCTTAGATTCCATATATATGTGTTAGCATACGGTATTTGTTTTTCTCTTTCTGACTTACTTCACTCTGTATGACAGACTCTAGGTCCATCCACCTCACTACAAATAACTCAATTTCATTTCTTTTTATGGCTGAGTAATATTCCTTTGTATATATGTGCCACATCTTCTTTATCCATTCATCTGTTGATGGACACTCAGGTTGCTTCCATGTCCTGGCTATTGTAAATAGAGCTGCAATGAACATTGTGGTACATGACTCTTTTTGAATTATGGTTTTCTCAGAGTATATGCCCAGTAGTGGGATTGCTGGGTCCTATGGTAGTTCTATTTTTAGTTTTTTAAGGAACCTCCATACTGTTCTCCGTAGTGGCTGTAACAATTTACATTCCCACCAACAGTGCAAGAGGGTTCCCTTTTCTCCACACCCTCTCCAGCATTTATTGTTTCTAGATTTTTTGATGATGGTCATTCTGACTGGTGTGAGATGATATCTCATTGTAGTTTTGATTTGCATTTCTCTAATGATTAATGATGTTGAGCATCCTTTCATGTGTTTGTTGGCAATCTGTATATCTTCTTTGGAGAAATGTCTAGGTCTTCTGCCCATTTTTGGATTGGGTTTTTTGTTTTTTTGATATTGAGCTGCATGAGCTGCTTGTAAATTTTGGAGATTAATCCTTTGCCAGTTGCTTCATTTGCAAATATTTTCTCCCATTCTGAGGGCTGTCTTTTGGTCTTGTTTATGGTTTCCTTTGTTGTGCAAAAGCTTTTAAGTTTCATTAGGTCCCATTTGTTTATTTTTGTTTTATTTCCATTTCTCTAGGATCTATGTATCTTTGAAAACTGGTGGACCTTACTTTTTAGATAGAATGCATTCCTTAGGATATAAATTACAGCAAGTCACCAAAAGGCAAAATCCTAGTTTCACAAGTTTTGTGCTTTAATTACATGAATTACCTTCTTTAATTCAGATGTCTAATAAAGGCACAGGCAGAAAGTGTTTTTTAAAATGTATATAGTGCATTATTATTAATCAGGTAAAAGAACAGAACAAAAATACATGGAGGGCTAAGTGTGAAATTTTGCAGGGTGACATTCTTACATATTTATATAACAATTTTATCAAAAATGAGATTTCATTAGTAGTCTCTAGATGCAATAAAAGAGATATTTTAGTGTGCCTTCTTTCTTCTGACTAAATTTGGCTACATTTTTCCATTTGTATTCAGGTTGTTTCCCAAATCTATAAAGAATTCTCCTGCTTCTTTTTTAAAAAATTATTTTCATTATTAGTATATCAAAGTATTAGAAGGTCAAGTATTTTTTAGCCATCTGTTCCAACTACACCATCCACATCACTTCATAAACAGAGGCAGTTTTATCGACCATGCCCTGTGAGGCACATAATCATACCAGCTGCCCAACTAGTCCAAGCATGCCCACTATGCAAACAGCTCTTCTTCCTCTGAAATAATTGTGTCCACTGGGCCAATTTAATGCAGTGCTTCTCCAGCATTACCTTTGCCAACTGTGACAGCTGTTGCAAGAAAGTCTACAGTGCATCCACTGCCACTCACATCCCACCCTAAACTGGGTGCAAAACATCTCTGAATAATGTACTCCTCTGAAAGAATGCAGTCAATTAGAGGCTTAAACGCCGTCAGTATCATAATATGGCTCACAAGAAGTTACAGTAATTTATATACAAACACAAATTCATTTCACATTAGTACTTTCACATATCACAACCCAGTAAGATCCATTGAATCAAACCATAAATATTTAATAAATAAAATGCATTACAAACCTTATAACAGTCACTGAAGTGACCAGGATAACCAAGGAATTACTACTGATTGAATTAAGACCAAAACAGCCCTTATCTTAAACTTCTCTTAACCTCAAGCATCCAGAAGACACTCACAAACTGTTATGCAAGCAAGACAATAAAATAATCTAGCTCAATGTTGTCTAATAAAAATATATTGCAACATATGTATGTAATTTTAAATTTTCTAATAGCTGCATTTTTAGAAGGAAAGGGAAAAGGTGAAATTAATTCTAATAATATATTTTATTTAACCAAAAAGATCAAAAATAAAATATTTTAACATATAATCACTATAAAAGTTATTAAGAGATTTTATATTCTTTTCTTAAAACCAAGTCCTTGAAATCCATTGTATATTTTATATATACATAACATCTTAATTAAGGGGGTAAATATCAAACATAAATTTTTAATCTGTATTTAGATTTCATCAGAGTTTAAAAAGTAGTTCATGTATCTAAGTTGTTCCAAATATAATTCAAAGTTTTCCAATAACACATTCATGTACCACATAAACACATGCCTTCAATATTTTCATACACATTGACAAAATTGGTTCATCTTTTAATTTTTTATATCTTTATTGGAGTATACTTGTGTTACAATGTTGTGTTAGTTTCTGCTATACAACAAAGTGAATCAGCTATATGTATACATATATCCCCATATCCCCTCCCTCTTGAGCCTCCCTCCTACCCTCCCTATCCCACCCCTCTACGTCACCACAAAGCACCTAGCTGATCTCCCTGTGCTATGCAGCAGCTTCCCACTACCCACGCATTTTACATTTGGTAGTGTATATATATCAGTGCTACTCTCTCACTTCGCCCCAGCTTCCCCTTCACCACCCCCGCCGTGTCCTCAAGTCCGTTTTCTATGTCTACGTCTTTATTCTGCTCCTGCCATTAGGTTCATCAGTACCGCTTTTTTAGATTCCATATATGTGTGTTAGCATACGGTATTTCTGTTTCTCTTTCTGACTTACTTCACTCTGTATGACAGACTCTGGGTCCATCCACCTCCTTACAAATAACTGTTTTGTTCCTTTGTATGGCGGAGTAATATTCCATTGTATATATGTGCCACATCTTCTTTATCCATTCATCTGTCGATGGACATTTAGGTTGCTTCCATGTCCTGGCTATTGTAAATAGTGCTTCAATGAACGTTGTGGTAAATGTCTCTTTTTGAATTATGGTTTTCTCAGGGTATATGGCCAGTAGTGGGATTGCTGGGTCATAGGGTAGTTCTAATTTTAGTTTTTTTAAGGAACCTCCATATTGTTCTCCATAGTGGCTGTATCAATTTAAATTCCCACCAACAGTGCAAGAGGGTTCCCTTTCTCCACACCCTCTCCAGCATTTATTGTTTGTAGAATTTTTGATGATGGCCATTCTGACCGGTGTGAGGTAATGCCTCACTGTAGTTTTGATTTGCATTTCTCTAATGATTAGTGATGTTGAGCACCCTTTCATGTGTTTGTTGGCAATCTGTATAGTTTCTTTGGAGAAATGTCTATTTATTCTTCTGCCCATTTTTGGATTGGGTTTTTTGTTTTTTGGATATTGAGCTGCATGAGCTGCTTGTATATTTTGGAGATTAATCCTGTGTCAGTTGCTTCGTTTGCAAATATTTTCTCCCATTCTGAGGGCTGCTTTTTGTCTTATTTATGGTTTCCTTTGCTGTGCAAAAGCTTTTAAGTTTCATTAGGTCCCATTTGTTTATTTTTGTTTTTATTTCCATTTTCCTAGGAGGTGGGTCTAAAAGGATCTTGCTGTGATGTATGTCATACAGTGTTCTGCCTATGTTTTCCTCTAAGAGTTTTATAGTGTCTGGCCTTAAATTTAGGTCTTTAATCCATTTGGAGTTGATTTTTGTGCATGGTGTTACGGAGTGTTCTGATTTCATTCTTTTACATGTAGCTGTCCAGTTTTCCCAGCACTACTTATTGAAGAGGCTGTCTTTTCTCCATTGTATATTCTTGCCTCCTTTATCAAAGATAAGGTGACCATATGTGTGTGGATTTATCTCTGGGCTTTCTATCCTGTTCCACTGATCTATATTTCTATTTTTGCGCCAGTACCATACTGTCTTGATTACTATAGCTTTGTAGTATAGTCTGAAGTCAGGGAGCCTGATTCCTCCAGCTCCATTTTTCTTTCTCAAGATTGTTTTGGCTATTCGGGGTCTTTTGTGTTTCCATACAAATTGTGAAATTCTTTTTTCTAGTTCTGTGAAAAATGCCAGTGGTAGTTTGATAGGGATCGCATTGAATCTGTAGATTGCTTTGGGTAGTATAGTCATTTTCACAATGTTGATTCTTCCAATCCAAGAACATGGTATATCTCTCCATCTGTTTGTATCATCTTTAATTTCTTTCATCAGTGTCTTATAGTTTTCTGCATACAGGTCTTTGTCTCCTTAGGTAGGCTGATTCCTAGGTATTTTATTCTTTTTGTTGCAGTGGTAAGTGGGAGTGTGTCCTTAATTTCTCTTTCTGATTTTTCATCATTAGTGTCTACAAATGCAAGGGATTTCTGTGCATTAATTTTGTATCCTGCTACTTTACCAAATTCATTGATTAGCTTTAGTAGTTTTCTGGTAGCATCTTTAGGATTCTCTATGTATAGTATCATGTCATCTGCAAACCGTGACAGCTTCACTTCTTCTTTTCCGATTTGGATTCCTTTTATTTCTTTTTCATCTCTGATTGCTGTGGCTAAAACTTCCAAAACTATGTTGAATAATAGTGGTGAGAGTGGGCAACCTTGTCTTGTTCCTGATTTTAGTGGAAATGGTTTCAGTATTTCACCCCTGAGAACAATGTTGGCTGCTACTCCAGCTTTCTTTTGATTTCCATTTACATGGAATATCTCTTTCCATCCCCTCACTTTCAGTCTGTATGTGTCCCTAGGTCTGAAGTGGGTCGCTTGTAGACAGTATACATATCTTGTTTTTGTATCCATTCAGCCAATCCATGTTTTTTGGTTGGAGCATTTAATCCATTTACATTTAAGGTAATCATTGATATGTATGTTCCTATTACCATTTTCTTAATTGTTTGAGGCTTGTTATTGTAGGTCTCTCCTTCCTTTGTGTTTCCTGCCTAGAGAAGTTCCTTTAGCATTTGTTGTAAAGCTGGTTTGGTGGTGCTGAATTCTCTTAGCTTTTGCTTGTCTGTAAAGGTTTTAATTTCTTCGTCAAATCTGAATGAGATCCTTGCTGGGTAGAGTAATCTTGGTTGTAGGTTTTTCCCCTTCATCACTTTAAATATGTCCTGCCACTCCCTTCTGGCTTGCAGAGTTTCTGCTGAAAGATCAGCTGTTAACCTTATGGGGATTCCCTTGTATGTTATTTGTTGCTTTTCCCTTGCTGCTTTTAACATTTTTTCTTTGTATTTAATTTTTGATAGTTTGATTAATATGTGTCTTGGCATGTTTCTCCTTGGATTTATCCTACATGGGACTCTCTGCACTTCCTGGAATTGATTGACTATTTTCTCCCATATTAGGGAAGTTTTCAACTATAATCTCTTCAAATATTTTCTCAGTCCCTTTCTTTTTCTCTTCTTCTTCTGGGACCCCTATAGTTCGAATGTTGGTGCGTTTAATGTTGTCCCAGAGGTCTTGAGACTGTCCTCAGTACTTTCCATTCTTTTTCCTTTGTTCAGCTCTGTGTAGTTATTTCCACTATTTTATCTTCCAGGTCACTTATCCGTTCTTCCGCCTCAGTTATTCTGCTATTGATCCCTTTTAGAGAATTTTTAATTTCATTTATTGTGTTGTTCATCAGTTTGTTTGCTCTTTAGTTCTTCTAGGTCCTTTTAAACGTTTCTTGTATTTTCTCCATTCTATTTCCAATATTTTGGATCATGTTTACTATCATTATTCTGAATTCTTTTTCAGGTGCACTGCCTATTTCCTCTTCATTTGTTAGGTCTGGTGGGTTTTTGCCTTGCTCCTTCATCTGCTGTGTGTTTCTCTGTCTTCTCATTTTGCTTAACTTACTGTGTTTGGGGTCTCCTTTTCGCAGGCTGCAGGTTCGTAGTTCCCATTGTTTTTGATGTCTGCCCCCAGTGGCTAAGGTTGGTTCAGTGGGTTGTGTAGGCTTCCTGGTGGAGGGGACTGGTTCCTGTGTTCTGGCAGGTGGGGCTGAATCTTGTCTTTGTGGTGGGCAGGGCCACGTCCGGTGGTGTGTTTTGGGGTGTCTGTAAACTTAGTATGATTTTAGGCAGCCTCTCTGCTAATGGGTGGGGTTGTGTTCCTGTCTTGCTAGTTGTTTGGCATGAGGCATCCAGCACTGGAGTCTGCTGGTCATTGGGTGGAGCTGGGTCTTAGCGTTGAGACGGAGATCTCTGGGAGAGCTCTCACCAATTGATATTACGTGGGGCCAGGAGGTCTCTGGTGGTCCAATGTCCTGAACTCGCCTCTCCCACCTCAGAGGCTCAAACCTGACACTAGGCCAGAGCACCAAGAGCCTGTCATCCACACGACTCAGAAGAAAAGGGATAAAAAAAGAAAGAAAATAAATAAAATAAAATAAAATAAATAATAAATAAATAAAATTATTATTAAAATTTTTAAAAATTAATAATAAAATAAAAGAGGAGAGCAACCAAACCAATAAACAAATCCACCAATGATAACAGGCACTAAAAACTATACTAAGATAAACATAAAAATCAGAAACAAATCAGTCACAGACAACAAACCCCAGGTCTACAGCTGCTCCCAAAGTCCACTGCCTCAATTTTGGGATGATTTGTTGTCTATTCAGGCATTCCACAGATTCAGGCTACATCAAGTTGACTGTGGGGATTTAATCCACTGCTCCTGAGGCTGCACGGAGAAACTTCCCTTTGTCTTCTTTGTTTGCACAGCTCCTGGGCTTCAGCTTTGGTTTTGGCCCCACCGCTGGGTGTAGGTCACCCTCAGGCATCTATTCCCACCCAGACAGGATGGGGTTAAAGCAGCGGCTGATTAGGGGATTCTGGCTCACCTATGCCAGGGAGAGGGAGGAGTACGGTAGTTATAATTGGATTGCGGGGTGAGTCTGTGGTGGCAGAGACCGGTGTGACAGTTGCAACAGCTTGAGGCATGCCGTGTGTTCTCTCGGGGAGGTTGTCCCTGGATCATGGGACCCTGGCAGTGGTTTACCCAAAGCCACCTTCTTCCTACATTTGAGCTTACCAAATTATTTTTTACCCGAAGTATTAATTGGACTGTGTCTCTTTTATCACATGACTCATATAAACTAAATAAAAGTACATGCAAGTTTTCAAATTTTGAATCAACTGATCTTTGCTATTGTGGGAAAGATCTTACATCCTATGAGCTACTGTACAGTGCCTTAAGTGAAAATTTTATATTTTTTGTATTCTCCTAAGTTTTTAACAAAATTTCCACAACATAATCATCTTTTTTACTACCTCACCATCTAAAAATGACTTACATGTGATCACGTAAGTTTTTAAAAACCTAAGAAATCTATTAAAAACCTACTGCAAATAATAAGCAAATTTTAAAAGGTCTCTGGAAAACAAGGTCAATATACAAAACTGAACTGTATTCCAATATATTACAACAAACAATTAGAAAATTAAATCAACAATATACAATGTCAGTATAATAGCATCAAAAAATATGAAACACTTAGAGATAGATTTAACAAAATATGTGCTAGACCTAAATGCTGAAAGCCACAAATTTGTTAAAACAAATTAAGGAAGAAAAATTAACAGAAAGATATACCATGTTCACGTTTATGGACTGGCAGACTCGATTATGTTAAGATGTCAATTTTCTCAAAACTGATCTAAAGATTTACGGTAATCCAAATCAAAATTACAGCAGGCATTTTGGCAGAAACTGACAAGAGGATTCTAAAATTTACATGAAAATGCAAATGACTGAGAATTAGCCAAATCAATTTTTAAAAAGAACAAAATTGGATGACTTTACAATACCAGACTTCAAGGTGGTCTATAAAGAAAGCTACAGTATTCAGGACAGAGTATTATCACTATAAGGAAAGGCACAGATCAATGGACCTGAACATAGCATCCAGAAATTGATCTACCCATACATATTCAATTGATGTTTTTAAAGATGTTAAAGTAATTCAATGAAAAAAAAGATAATTCTTTCAATAAATGGTGGATAGTCACTGGGAAAAAAATAAACCTCAACCCTTATGTCACACTTACCCAAAATTAACTCAAAATTGACCACCATAAAAGCAAAACTACAAATGGGGCTTCCCTAGTGGCGCAGTGGTTAAGAATCTGCCTGCCAATGCAGGGCACACAGGTTCGAGCCCTGGTCCAGGAAGATCCCACATGCCGCAGAGCAACTAAGCCCGTGCGCCACAACTACTGAGCCTGCGCTCTAGAGCTTGCGAGCCACAACTACTGAAGCCCGTGTGCCTAGAGCCCATGTTCCGCAACAAGAGAAGCCACCGCAGTAAGAAGCCCGCACACCGCAACAAAGAGTAGCCCCCGCTCACTGCAACTAGAGAAAACCCATGCACAGCAACAAAGATCCAATGCAGCTAAAAATAAAATAAATAAATTTTTTTTAAAAACTACAAATGTTCTAGAAGAAAGAATAAAAGAAATAGTTGTGATTTGGAGGGAGGTAACAATTTCTTAGGATATGAAAAACATAAAAGAAAAAATTTATAAGTTGGACTTCATCAAAATTATAAACTTCTGCTCTGTGAAAGACATTATTTAGAAAATGAAGAGATAAACCACAAAGTGGAAGAAAATCCACTGCATATATCTGACAATATATTGATATCCAGAATATTTACAACTCATTCATAAAAAGATAACTTAATAAGAAGAAGATACATAAATGGTCAACAGTCAAACTAAAGCCACAGTTACATACCACTAGTCATCCATTAGAGTGGCTAAAACTAAAAACACAGGCTATACCAAATGTTATAGAGGATGTGAAGCAATTGGCTCTCAAACGCTATTGGTGGGAATATAAAATGATATATATTTAGAAAACAGTTTGATAGTTTCCTATAATGTAAAACATACACTTAGCAGCAATTTCACTCCCAGGTATCTACCCAAGAGAAATGAAAATATATGTCCACACAAAAACCTGTATAAGAATTTTCACAGCAGTTTTATTAATAATAGTAAAGACTAGAAAGGACCCAAATATCTATCAACAGGTAAACAGATAAACAATTACCCATACAATGAAATACCACTGAGTAAAAAAAATGAATAAACTATGCACATGCTTACATGGATGACTCTCAAGAGCATTTTGCTAATCAAAAGACATCAGACATAAAACAGTACATACTATATGATTACATTTATTTAAAATTCCAAAAGGCAGGGGGCGGGGAATCTATTGAGACAGAAATCATATCAATGATTGTCTGGGGCTGGGATGAAGGATGGAAAAATTGAGCACAAAAAGGACAAGGAACCTCTAAGAGATGATGGAAACATTCTACATCTTGATTGTTGTGGTGGTTACATGATTATGCATTTGTCAAAAATCATCAACTGTATATTTTAAATAAATTCATTTTACTTCCTATAAATTATACCTCAGTAAAGTTAGTTTTTTAAAACTATAATGAGATACCATTTCTCACCTATCCAATTGACAAAAAAATTCAAAAGCCTGACAACAAATTTGTTGAAAAGGCTGTTTGGAAGCAGGCACTCTCATACATTACTGATAGGTACGTAAAATGAGAGAAAATAGATGGAAAGGAATTTGATAATATTTATAAAACTACATAAGTATTTACCCTCTGATCTACCAATCCCATGTCAAGGAATTTACCCCAAAGAAGCACCTACACAATCATGAAACAACATATATACAACATTATTTAATGCAGCATTATTTGTCAGAGCAAACACTGAAAATAATCTAAATGCCTTTCTATGGAAACTGGCTGAATAAAGTATACTTCATCTATTTAAAGGATAGAAGGAGTACAGGTACTATAAGCAAAAGAATAAGGAAGATCTCTATAAACTGATATGGAGTGATTTCAATGATAATGGTGTTAAGTTAAAAAACATGCAAAAGAATATGTATAGTAAGAGACTTTTGTATAAAAAACATAGAAATGAGACTATGAATATATGTATGTATCTGCCTGCTTCTTGAAAAATGCTATAGTATAAGAATAAACAAGAAGTTAGTAAAAGTTATTACCCATGGAGAATATGTAGAAACAAGGAAGAAGGGATATGAAAAAGAGTGAGACTTCTCTGAGTATAGTTTTTATACAGTTTTCATTTTTGTAGATGTAACTAAATTACAGATCTTGATATAGGAAGACTATCCTGAATTATATGGGTGGGTCCAATCTAATCACATGAGCCTCTAAAATCAGAGAACCTTTCCCAGCTGGTCAGAGAGATAAGACTGAAGGGAAAAAAAAAAGAAGAAAAAAAAAAAAGGATGCGTGAGAGGATCTCAACCTGCTATTGCTGGCTTTGAAAATGGATGATGAGTACCACTAACCAAGGAAGGTGGACAGCCTCCAGAAGCTAGGAACAGCGTTTGGCCCACAGCCATCAAAAAATCAGGGATCTCAGACATACAAGCACAGGAATGGAATCCTTCCAACAACCCAAAGGAGCAGGAAACAGATTTTCCCCAAGATCCTCCAGAAAGCAACACAGGAGAAAAAAACATAGTAGACCAACACTTTGATTTTAGTCCAGGAACTGTACCAGACTTCTGATCTTCAGAACTATAAAATAGTAAATTTGTGTTGTTGTAAGCCACTAAATTCATGGTAATTTGTTAGGGCAGCAATAGATAACTGATAGAGGTTTCAAAAGTATCTACTTGCACCAATGTCTTTCTTCTAGTCTTCACCATCTATCACCTGGACTATAAGTTGTTCTGTCTCCAATCCTACTCTCCTTTAATGCACTCCTGCACTCTGTCAGAAGAGTGAGCTTTCTAAAATGTAAATCTGATTGGAAAAGGTCATTTCACTTTTTCTACCCATCCTCACTTGGGATTCAATACAATCCCACTCCCACTTATTTTATATTAGAAAATA
Source organism: Balaenoptera musculus (assembly GCF_009873245.2). Classification (NCBI taxonomy): domain Eukaryota; kingdom Metazoa; phylum Chordata; class Mammalia; order Artiodactyla; family Balaenopteridae; genus Balaenoptera; species Balaenoptera musculus. The sequence continues at coordinate 96,780,639 of NC_045787.1, forward strand.
AAAAACAGATGCTAAAAGGTATACAGAAATGCAAAGGAAATCCAAAACAATTTTCACAAAAAAAAAAAAAAAAGGAAAAGAATAGAGTTGGTTGGCTTACACTATGTGATTTTAAGACTTACCACAAAGCTACAATAATCAAGGCAGAATGGTATTGACATTAAAGATAAACACATACATAAGTGGAACAGAAACAGATCCATAGATGGTCAAGGTATTTTCAACAAATGAATCACAGTAATTCATTAGAGGAATGACAAATCTTACCCACAAAAGGTACTGGAACAACTACATAGCCATATCTTTTTAATGAAATTTTACTTTCTTCACACCACACACAAAAAATTAACTCAAATCAAAAATATCAGCTCAAAATGTATCACTCAAATAAAAATATATGACTTCTAAAAGAAAAAGTAGGAGAAAATCTTTGTAACCTGTGGGTAGACAAAGATTTCTTAGGATATAAAATATACAAACCATTTTTTAAAAAACTGATAAACTGGACTTGATTGAAATTAAAAGCTTCTGCTCTTCAAAATCAACATTAAGAAATGCAAAGGCAAAACATAGATCAGAACAAAATATCTGCTATACATATGTCTGAGAAAGAACTATTCTGCAGAATATATTTAAAACTCCTGTAACCCAGTAATAAAACAATCAATCCCCCCAAAATAGGAAAGGACACTTCACTAAATAAAAAATATGATGATCAACTAAAAACATGCAAGGATGCTCAACATCATTAATCACCAGGAAAATGCAAATCAAAACCACAATGAGATACCACTACTCTGCCCTTAGATTAGCTAAAATTGAAAACACTAACAAGTGTTGGTAAGAATGTGGAACAATTGAAACTCTCATACAATGCTGCTGAGGAAATAAAATGGTATAACCACTTTGGATAACTGTTTGGCCATTCCTTATAAAGTTAAACTAAAGACACAGGAATTCCACTCCTAGGTATTTACTGAAGAGAAATGAAAGCATGCAACACAAAAAGACTTATAAAAGATCGTTCAAAGCAGCTTTATGCAGCCTTTTTGCTTCCTCAGAAACATAATATACTATCAAACATCCTTTCTTTCTGTGATACACTTGACCTCTCCCTCTCAACTAAATCCTTCCCACTGGTTTTTAATTATACTTAAGTCTCCCCTACTTGAAATATATAATAATAAACAAAAACACCTTCCACCAATTTCACAATTCCCTTGTTTCTACCTCACTTCTCTTCTTACCAAACTACTTAAGATAGTTTTCTATACCAACTGGATCCATTTCTTCACCTCTACTTGCCACTTAGGCCTGACTGCCTGGTTTCCATCCTATCACTCCACTGTAACACTCTGACTAAAATAAACAATGACCGTCATGTCACTAAAACTAATGGATACTTCTCAGTGCTCATCTTAACTGATCTCTCAGGAGAATTCAACTTTGCTAACACTCTTCTTCCTTTGTTCTCAAGACACCACACTCCTTTAGTTTTCTTTCTACCCATCTGGCTACACATTCTTTGTCTCCTTTGTGGTTTCAACCTTCTCTCCTGGCTATTAAATACTCAAGTTCCTCAAGGTCCAATCTTAAATACTTGTTTTTAACTCCATATTCTCATTCTAGATAATATCATCCATAACCTGGTTTCGCTTGCTACCCAAGTGGAAATGACTCACAAATGTATATACCTCAGTTTTTAACCACTCCCATAAACTTCGGATTGAAAATTATTACTTTAAAGGGATTCTAAATTCTCAAGTTCATTTTACTGGGAATAGTTCAGAAGATATATATATATATATATATATATATATATATGAAAACATGGTAAGTGCAGAGATTCAATATCTAATTAATAGTTTAGGATTATCCTAAGGAAGTAGTATACCCTGATGGAAAAAACCTGAAAGTCCCTACTATTTCAACTTCAATATATATATGCTGGTGAGAAAAAGGAAGAAAGTGGATATGAGTGAGTCCACACTGTAGGGCTGCCCCCCCAAAGACAGTGACCAACAGTGCAAACATCCATATCTTTAGTGACACTGAAATGGTGGTCAAATAGCCAAAAGCACTCTAACTAGTGAGTGAGACAAGGTCAGAAGAGTCAGGTGGATGGTACCACCATGATCCTATCTTTGGAACAAGATTCCAGTCAGTGGGTGGAGCTTTTGTGGTCCAGTTTCTAGGAGCAAGAACTAGGGAGGTGGGGATTTAAGGCAGAGTTCAGTCCCACTGGGGGAAATGGAATGATAAGTCAGAAATCAAGGCTGAAATTCAATCACCTAACTGAGCACTCTAAGTGCAGTAAAGCAGAGGGGAGACTCACTGTGATCATGAGTGTCCAGGGTTCACCTCAGGTATCCAAATATCAATCTCAGAACATCCCTGATGCAAGTGGACTGCATAATACCCTGCCCGCCTTGATCAACATTAACAACAACAACAATCATCTAAACACCAGGACTCAGGGTGGTAGTGTGGTGCCCCTAAAACTGAACAGATGCCCATGAGCAGTGGGATTTGGAGTCATAAGATCTCCATTCTCACTCTAGCTCTTCTCTTTTCTAACTTAAAAAACCACTCTGAGCCTCAGGTTTCTCATCTATGAGGTGGGATAATTAACAATACTATTCAAATCCACAGGAAGATGGAGAAGAAAGGAAATGACCAAAATGCTAACTATGATTATTTATGGATAGTAGGATATCAAGCAATTTTTATTTTCCTCTTTGAAATTTCCTGCTCAAAGTAGAAAATTTTCAAAATAAGTACAAGGAGGATAATGAAAAACCTCTTGTGTCCCTAGTACCCAGAGATTTGAGCTTCCTTCTATCATTCTAATTTAGAGCAGATTATTTTTATTTGAATCTCAAAAACAGAAAAAAATAGTATTGTAAATATATTGGAGTAAGCGATGAAAAGAGCCAACTTCTTAAAATGAGAGCCACATAATATTCACAAATATGAAATATTACAATCCATGGCATATACAGAATGCCAAATTAACTGCTACTGTAAAACATTATACACTTTGTTATAAAGCAGAAACTAACACACCATTGTAAAGCAACTATACTTCAATAAAGATGTTTAAAAAAAAAAATGTTATATGGAGAAAAAGAACAAAAAACATTATGATTCAATTTTTAAAAAATACTTATTCAAACCATCTAACAATTTGCTTAAAGAATGAAATTATATAATGCATGCTAAAATTATTTTCTAACATGCAGTATTATCCAACAGAGATGTCATTTATTGTTAATACCAAAAAATAAACATGATTGATGAATACAAATAAATTAGGATTGAATAACATTCACTCAGGAGTCCTGAAGGAACTCAAATGTGAAGCTATCAAACTATGAGCTAAAATTTGTAAAAGCCACTGAAAGATTTCAAGAATTTTTCATGTTATTCATTTAAAAAAAGGCTCCAAAGGCTCTCAAGGAACTACAAACCAGTGAGTAAAAAAGAAATATTTCTAATCACAGGTTTGAAAATTTTCCACTTAAGAATAATTTCGAGCCATAAAAAGTAATAATATTTTCTGCAAAGGGAATTCACGCCTCCATGGTTCTTCTGGAGGAAAAAAATATATATATGGTGCATCTCAGCCTATCATATTGCATATAGGTCAGATTTTTCATTTTCAAATGAAAAAATGAACCTGGAAATGGTTAAGATAAAAATAACTAGAATAGTCACTCTCTAAAGAGGATATAATAAAAACATTCTCTTCTTAGAAACATGAAAGCCAAAAGAAGATGTTACATGTTAATAAAATCACATAGAGTATAGGTAACATGAACACAGAATTATTCAGCACAACAAAAAGATATCCCTTAACACTCAAAGGGAAGGTAGTTTGGGGAAAACAAAAGGAATTAATAACCACACATTACAAAATATGTGGTAATATAGGGAATTCAGAACTCCAATTATTCCAGCTAAAAATAATAATATAAGCTATTTCAGCAGTATAAAATAAATAAATGATCTGTCTATTCAGGATAGTCTGATTCTTAATTGGCATTTTAGAGCTGTAATACAGGAGAGGCCATATGTAGACATTCCAGTCAACAGTCCCAGCTGAGCACAGCCTTCCATCCATTGCTGCCAAAGTGCCAGATTCATGGAGAAAGTTCTTGGACCCACCAGACCAAACCAACTATTAGATGAAAATCACCAAGTGACCTCTGTCAACAAGTCAAACTGAATTCTTGACCAACAAAATCATGAGATACAATAATATGGCTGTTTTAAGATACTAAGTTTTGCAGAATTTTGTTATGCAGTTTGTCACGGGTTCCCAAGACTACTCACAGGTCTAGTGATTCACTAGGACTCACAGAACTCAGCATCTAGTTCAATGTATGACTAAGACTTATTACAGCAAAAGAACACAAAGCAAAATTACCAAAGGGAAAAGACACACGTCCAAATGAAATCAGGTTCAAGCTTCCGAGAGTCCTCTCCCAGTGAAGTCGAAGAGGATGCACTTAAATCCTCCAGCATTAAACTGTGACAACCTGTGTTAAGTGCTGCCTACCAGAGAAGCTCATTAGAGACACAGTGCCCAAGGTCTTTACTGGAGATTAGTTACATAGACACCCTCTGCCTGGCACGCACCAAAATCTCAGACTCGTACAGAAAAGCAAGTATTCATTATACACCACATTGTTTGTACAACAGTGAGCCACTCATCCTTTAGGGAAAATTTATATCTGTGCAGGAAACTGTTTACCATTCACATTCTCAGATGCCAAAGGCCGTTCTTGCAAGAATGTTTCTAAGGATAGCAGTCTCAAACCTGCTGTGTTAATTGCTTTCTGCACATGTAACAATAGACAACTGGAACAACAGCCACACTTTACTGTCAAAAACAATATATTAGGCTGTACAAACCACTGGCCAGACTGGCCTAAAATGGCATATCTTCTGTTCCTGTGAAAACACTAAATTAAATGTAGTTAAAAGGAATCTGTGTAAAACAAAATGCACTAAATGATACTCTTTTAAAATATGCATCATGGCAAATAAATTCAAAGTAAAATTATTATTTGAAAACTGATTCTTAATCTTAGTGTTTTATACTGGTACATTTGAAGTCTCCTAAAAGTTGATCTTGATAAAAATTTATTCTGAAGGATACACATTACATCATTTGAAAAGTAATAATGTAAAGGTCAGTTGATAACTGGGTAAAAACAATGAATTCCTGATCAGTAAAGAATCAGAAGATAAATTTTCAGCTTTATTGAGAAATAATTGACATACATCACTGTATAAGTTTAACGTGCACAATATGATGATTTGATCTACAAATATTGTGAAACAATTACCACAATAGGTTCAGCTAGCATCCATCTTCTTTTATACATACAATAAAAAGAAAAGAAAGGAGAAAAGAAAAAAGTAAAAGAATTTTCCCCTTGTGATGAGAACTCTTAGGATTTACTTACTCTCTTAACAGCCTTCCTGTATATCATACAGCAGTGTTACCTATACTCATCATGTTATACATTATCTCCCTAGTACTTATTTGTTTCTTAGAGGATAACTAGATACAGTGGTATCTGTATCTATATGGCATAAAATGAGAAAAGGTATTGTTATGTAATCATACATATTATTAGAAAATTTAATGGTAAATTACCCAAAATATAGATACAATAAAAAGGAATTAAGTATGATTCATTTAGAAGAATTTAAGATTACAGTGAACCATCTGATTTCATTTTGTGTTTAGCTTGGGTTAAAAATAAATATTCCTAACTAAGTCATTTTGATCTCTTGACCTGAGTTGATAATCTACTTTATGGATAATTAGGACACACAAAGAACTTCTCTGATTTATGTTAACAGGTCTCAGACACAACCTGCAGCCCACTGTAATACTTAACTAGAAAAAATATATTTCCTTCCTTTAAACTCAACATGGTATACCTCACTATACTGTATACCTACGTACTTTCTTCAACTACATGAAAGGTATGACTTAGGCAAGATAGTAAGCTTTAGAGAAAGAATCATCTGGGGCATTCTGGTCTCTTATAATTTGATTCTCAGTAAAAATTAAATTGTTAAAAACTAAACTGATCAGGATTGTGAAACTATATAGTGTCTGGTCTTCCCCAAATTGTATTGTTTTAACGCTACTTCTTTACTTTCATTATGTTTTTAAAGGTAATTTAACATTTGATAATGTTAGATTGCCAAGCATATTTACGATGTAACATATGCATTTATGTGCATTTAGAATCCTCCCCTTTTTTTCCAATGTTTAGAATTTTGCAATTTAAAGGGAGATCACATGGTATTCATTATATTGTGGTTATCAAAAAATACAGGCAAAGTATCTAAGAGAAAATATATAAACTGGTACTAGAAGTTTTAACAATCATTATTAGAAATAATCACAAATTTCATTCTATTTGCATATGGCATTTTATAATAAGGTTGAATCCTGAGAGAATGTAAAATGTATGTGAATACATAAATATTTTGGTAGTGATAATGATTTTGAGAACTTTTGCTAGTAGGTACAGCAGGAAATAAATTTCTGGGTAGTTTTTTCCATCAGTGATTTTTTGTTTACCCTATTAACTTTGTTACCCAGTCCATCTTAAAACAAAATACTTTATCTTATTTATGTGTCAGGATTATGATTATAGTTTCTGGATGGATAAAAGTTTTTCTTTTCTGCAAACTAAGCTATCCTTTATTCAGTCCATTGTCACAGCTTTGTCCTTATTATCTTCATAGTAATACCTTGTCTGCTAAGCTTACATAAAGTTATTTGGCATTATTTTGTTTACAGTTATTTAGAGATGTTCATATGATAATAAGTAACTTCTCATATTTGTATTCCATATAATTTAAGTGGAATTGTTTTTAAAAATAACAATATTAGGCTAACAAGTACCAGAATGTTCATATTAACACTGTTTATAATACTCTCAATTCTCATCAACAACAGAATGGATAAACTGTAGTATATTCAATGGAATGCTCTACAAGGATAAAAATTAAACTACAAGTAACAACATGAATGAATTTCATAAACTTAATATTGATAAAAGAAGCCAGACATTAAAAAGTACATCTATATAATTCCATTTATATAAAGTTTTAAACTGGCAAAACTATGCTTTCAGAGGTCAAGATAAAGGTCAGTTTCTTTTACAGGGGTGGGAGGGCATTTGACAGGAAAAGGACATGCAGGTTTCTGGATTCTGGTTATATTCTGTTTCTCGATTTGGGTACTGCTTATAGGTATGTTGACTTTGTGAAGATTCATGGAGCTGAACACATGATTTGGGCCAACTTCTATATAACTTAAACTTTAATAAGAAGTTTATATACAGTTGATTCTTATTATTTGTGATAGGTTTTATAAAGTTGCTGTAAACATGGAATTAGCAAATACTGAGCCATTGCCCTTAGGGAAAATACAAGATTAGGTTCCCTTCAGCCTCTGGTCACAAGACTTTTGGTTTGATCAATCAATACATAACCTTATTTTATGTGTGTTTTTGTTTACAGACACCTTATTTAATATATATCATTGATTCATTAACAATGAACTCTTGGAAAACAGCACTATGTAACTCATGCCTGTATGAAGCTTACCTATCACATGTTATTTTCTCCATAAGGCACATCACAGCTTTCTTGTGCTCAGGAACACTAGATAGCACTTCAACACTATGCTAGGGCTGTTTTAAACATTTTAAAGTTGTTAAGAGAGTAAATCCTAGCAGTTCCCATCACCAAATTTTTTTAATTTTCTATTTCTTTTATTTTGTATCTATATGCGATGATGGATATTCACCAAACTTACTGTGGTAATCACTTCATTATGTATGTAAGTAAAATTATTATGCCGTACACCTTAAATTTACACAGTGCTGTATGTCAATTATATCTCAATAAAACTGGAAGAAAAAAAAAGAAAGTACAGCAGAGTAGGAACTCAGAGCAAGAGGTGACTATAACTTTTTTGCAAAAAACTTCCACAGCAGATTTGATAAGGAAAGTGAGACAATCATATTTAAATTTTAAAAGATAAAGCAACCTCTGTTAACAACTGCATTATATGTGTGTGTGTATATTTATATATATTGATACACCTGAGTGTATATAAGTGTATATGCGTTATATATTTATGTATATACACATTTACATCAGTGTGTTTTAAAAACAAAAAATTCATTACACACATTTAATTTGTTAAAATAAATTTTCCCTTTTCTATTTCATGTTGTAAATTTTAAGCTTCATGGCCTTGCTGTTTTCTCCAAGGAGCTAGTAACGAATGGAATTTCTGGTTTATCTTTTAGAAGACAGGCACTCCTAATTAGCAACTGCTAGTGAAAGGAATCTCAGAAAAACAAGAAATGCTCAGGCTCTTTCTCCTACAGCTGCAGCGGGCAGAACATTCTGAGTCAGAGGACCTGTCTTGATAACATACAGAACAGAAAGCATTCACCGTAAGTCTAGCATAGAGGCTGCATGTTAAGTTACAACTATAATCATCCTGTTCTATTGTCTATGATAAAACATCCTTATAAATGTTTATTTGTAACAAAGGAGTCTCTCTAGTCATCTAGATTCAAAGAATCTTAGTAGGTCCTGTGACTCTAACCTGTATGTAAAAAATCTCTTTTTTTAATTGGTTGTCTTGCTTGATAAGTGAATGCAAGAATATTGGTAAGAATACTGTAACTTTCATTTCTATTTCTGAAGATACAAATACCTGTAACATAGCTTTGTTAAAACATAAAAACTCTGAAACTTTATCTCTTTCCATCCTTTGTGCATAAAGGTAAAATAAGCTGACTTATCTGGTAGATTTTTTTATCTTAAAATTCGTGTATATGAATTTTAAAATGGATTAATTGGATTTCATCAAAATTAAGAAATTCTAAACTTTCAGAAAGATTGCTAAAAGGATGAAAAGGGAAGCCACAGACTAGGAGAAAATATTTACAAATCACACATGTGATTTGAAAGGACTTGTATCCAGAATATATAAAGAAATCTCAGACTCATTAACAAGGAAACAAAGAAGTCAGTATAAAAACAGGCAAAAGATTTGAGTTACACTTTACCAAAGAAGCTATATGGATGGCAATTAAGGACATGAAAAGATGCTCAGCATCATTAGCCATTAGGTAAATGCAAATTAGAGCCACATGAGATATCCCTGTGCAACTACTAAAATGGCTAAACTTTTAAAAATTGTCCATATCAAGCACTGTCAAGGACATGAAGAAACTGGTTCACTCATAAACTACTGGTAGGAATGTAAAAAGGTACAATTGTTTGGAAAAAAGTCTGGCAATTTTCCAAAACTGCCAAAAAAAAGTGTTTAACATATACCTATCATACAAATCCAGGCATTCCACTCCTAGGTGAAAACATATATACTCCTGGTGAAAGCAAGAGAAAAGAAAGCATACATCCATACAAAGATTTGTAATAAACGTTCATAGCACTTTATTTGTAATAGCCAAAACCTGAAAACAACCCAAATGGTCATCAACAGATGTCCAGATAAGCAAAGTATAATATATCCACACAAAGGAATACTATTCACCAATAAAAAGAAAGGAACTTATGACACATGATCAAGAATGAACTGCAAGATAATTACACAGAGTGAAAGAAGTCATACCAAAAAAGTATACAATGTATGATTATATAGAATTCTAGAAAATGCAAACCAGTTGATAGAGACAGAAAGAATATCATTGGTTGCCTAAGAATAGGAGAAGGGTACGAAGTAAGGATTACAAAGCTCAAGGAAATTTGTTAAGTGATAGATACATTATCTTCACTGTGGTAATGGTTTAACAGGTACATACATATGTCGAAACTTAACAAACTGTCCACTTTAAACATGTGCAGTTTATTGCATGAGAGTTAAAATAAAAAGGGGAAAAGGATTATAATACATTCCAAAAATAAATACAAGGCAATGATATATGAAATTTTTAAGAGGCTTTATGGGAAGAAAAGTGTGTAAAGATTATTCATATAGGCATCTGTACACCAGAACAATCCACACAATGGAATTGTGACAATGTGTTTACTGGGTTACTAATGACAAGTCCAAGATGTCAGAATATACCAATTCACTATCCTGTGGGCAGGATAATGCAAATGATAAAAGACAATTCAGAAATTACCATTGGAGACTATGTATCTACCATGGAGCAGGAGACACTCCAACACCACAAAAAGAGAAAAGCAAAAAGTAAAAAAAAGGACAGATAGATGTCAGGAACTTCTACACCATTCCCTCCTTTGGTATCTAAAGAAGGTACTATAACAGATCTTTATAGAAAGTTATTTTGATACATAGTTCTAAAAGGTCAACAAGAAACTCCTGAGAAACAAAAATTTCAATTTCTTTTATTACTGAATGATTGTTTTTGCCATTCCTGAGAAACAGTTTGCATTGAAAATTCTGACCATCTATGTAAGAATTCATAAGAAAAATGTATTTATTGTGTTGACTCTAAATATTTAAGATTTTATATAACCTGTTTTAGTTTTCATATAACCTCCAGCAATGATGTTTTTCCATTAATGCAAAATAAAATAAAACAATATATTCTTCAACTGAACCTTATTTTAAATAAAAAGTTATCTAAATTAGATACACACTTAAAGGGCATTTGTTTCTTCTAATGCCTTTTTATCCTATATTACAAACTATATCTTATATGCTAAGATATCAAAATTATCAGGTAAATTATCTTCAATGTAATAATATTTTATAAAGAAAGGGAATAATCCTGCTTCCTCTCGCTACCTAATACACAAAGCTATAAGCCAAGTTATAAGATAGTGCTCCCAGCTAAACTCAGGTTCTATTTTCACCCTGTTTGTTTAAAGAATAGGCCCTGATAGGATGCCCCTATCCCAAGCAAAGTTAGCTTTAAAAAAAATCTAGCCCAAGACCAATGCAGTAAACCCTACAGCCAAAAACAAAACAAACATATGACACCATGTCAGCTGATAATTACCATCTACATATAGGAACGGTATAACTCTCATAAGAAAGGTATATAAAATATATTTAAGTGGTATATAGGCAAGTCTAATTTAAAATAACAAAAATGAAGTTTATTTAATGAATCCCCAGAGATAAAACACCTGAAAAACATACTAGAATGGTATTTGATGCTTACCCAAATTGCAGCATAATTTTCCAAACCAGCCCTAACCCATGCTCAATATGTTCTCACACAATATCTTGTCCACCTTTCTCTGTGATTAAGATTAGGGATTAGTCTTTCAACCTCTTAATAACATCACATTTTATATATAAACTTGAAAAATATGTGTTAGAACTCTTTACTGGTTCCATCACTTACTAGCTATATGACATTACTGAGCACCTTTGTGTCTCAGTTTCTACTTCTACAAAATAGAAATCTTAATAACATCTACCTTATGAAATCATTATGACAATTAAATGAGTTAATATTTGTATTTAGAAAAGTGACTGAGACATAATAACCATAATAAGAATGTTTGGGAAAAAAATTATATTAATAAAGAACAGAGTAACAGCTTTTTGACTCCTGAAAATATTTCTAGCATTTGGTACTGAAGGAATCTTAAGCACTTCCCCCAAATCTGAACTTTCCTTTTACTTTATACTCGGAGCCTCCAATATTTCATTCCTTACTTTTTTTCTCTGAGTGTTAAAATATCTAGTAGTCAAGAAACCTAGACAGATAGATAGAGAGACAAGTAGATAGATAGATAAACTGAACTGCATCAAAATTAAAAGCCTTTTTCTTTGCATCAAAGAGCATAATCAAGAAAGTAAAAAACCTACAGAACGAAAGAAAATATTTGCAAGTCATAAATCTGATAAGAGGTTATCCTACAGAATATATAAAGAACACTTACAACTGAACAATAAAAAGAAAAATAACTAGATTTTAAAATCAGCAAAGGATTTGAAACATATTTCTCCAAAGGAGATATACAAATGACCAATAAGCCCATAAAAAGATGCTCAACATCATAAGTCACTAGGGAACACAAATCAAAACCACAATGAGACACTACTTCATACCAACCATGGTGGCCACAACTTAAAAAAAGGGGCGGGGGGCATAACTAGTTTTGGTCAAGATATGGAGAAATTGAATTGGATAGAGAAAATGTAAAACAGTGTAGCTGCTTTGGAAAACAGTGTGACAGTTCCTCAAAAAGTTAAACATAGAGTCAGTAAATGACTCAAGTATTCCACTCTTAGATATGTAACCAAAAAAACTCAGAATAGGTATTCACACAAATATGAATATTTATAACAGCATTATTCACAAGAGCCAAAAAGTAGAAACAAAACAAATGTTCATCAATGGATGAATGATAAACAAAATGTAGTACAGTATATGCATATAATGGTATATTATTCAGCCATAAAAAAGAATGAAGGACTGATACATGCTACAACAGCAGTCCCCAACCTTTTTGGCACCAGGGACCGGTTTCGTGGAAGACAATTTTTCCACAGACCGGCAGGGGTGGGGCGCGGATGGTTTCAGGATGATTCAAGCACATTACATTTATTGTGCACTTTATCTCTATTATTATTACATTATAATATATAATGAAATAACTATACAACTAACCATAATGCATAATCAGTGGGAGCCCTGAGCTTGTTTTCCTGCAACTAGATGGTCCCATCTGGGGGTGATGGGAGACAGTGACACCCAAAGTGTGTTGCTTATGTCCAGTCTACTCGGTTAAGATGCAGCTTAACTGTCACTTGCCACTCACTGATAGGGTTTTAATATGAAGCAACTGATTTGTTATGGTCTCTGTGCAGTCAAACCTCTCTGCTAATGGTAATCTGTATTTGCAGCCACTCCCCAGTGCTGGCATCACCACCTCAGCTCCACCTCAGATCATCAGGCATTAGATTCTCATAAGGAGCGTGCAACCTAGATCCCTCGCATGCACAGTTCACAGTAGGGTTTGCGCTCCAATGAGAACCTAATGCCACCACTGATCTGAAAGGAGGCGGGGCTCAGGTGGTAATGCGAGCGATGGGGAGCGGCTGTAAATGCAGATGAAGCTTCGCTCACTCACCCGCCACTCACCTCCTGCTGCGCGGCCCGGTTCCTAACAGGCCATGGACTGGTACCAGTCCGTGGTCCAGGGGTTGGAGACCCCTGTGCTACAATATGGATGAACTTTGAAGCACCCATGGCTAAGTCAAAGAAGCCAGACACAAAAGACTACATAATTCCATTTACAGGACGTGTCCAGAATAAGCAAATCTACAAAGACAAAAAAAGCAGATTAGTCTTTGCCTGGACTTGGAAATGGAGGAAGGGGTAAACTGACTGCTAATGAGTACTGAACATGAAAATACTGTGGAAAAAGATAGTTGTACAACTTTGCAAATATATTAAAATCCACTGAACTGTACACTTTAAAGGGGCAAATTTTAAGGTTGTGAATTATATCTCAATTTTAAAACATCTAGACTGCATTGCTTCTCAAGCTTTAATCTGCAAAAGAATTACTTGGGTATCTTGTTAAAATGAAGACTCTAAGTAGTTCTAAGGTGGAACCTAATATTCTGCATTTCTAACAAACTACCAATTGATGCCAGTGCTGCTGGCTAGTCCATGAATCACATTGGGAAGGAAGGCACAGCACAGCCTTTCCCACTCTGCTACTGTACAGCTCTACTTACTATACTTGAGGATAAAAATACCTTATATTTAAGGCATTAAGTTAGACCAAATGATTTGTGACATAAAATCATAAATTTAGGTTTTTTCTTTTTTTAAAAATTTATTTATTTATTTATTTATTTTTGGCTGCATTGGGTCTTCATTTCTGCACACGGACTTTTCTCTAGTTGCAGAGAGCAGGGGCTTCTCATTGCAGTGGCTTCTCTTGTTGTGGAGCATGGGCTCTAGACACGCAGACTTCAGTAGTTGTGGCACGCAGGCTCAGTAGTTGTGGCTCATGGGCTCTAGAGCACAGGCTCAGTAGTTGTGGTGCATGGGGTTAGTTGCTTCGCGGCATGTGGAATCTTCCCGGACCAGGGCTCAAACCCGTGTCCTCTGCATTGGCAGGCAGATTCTTAACCACTGCACAACCAGGGAAGTCCTAAATTTAGGTTAATTTTAAAATAAATTAAATCCAAATTTTTAAAATTAGCATATTCTAGGGATAGCATTATATGCTGAATTAGAAAGCAGGAGAACCATATTATACTCCAAGTTCTCCCCTTACCTGGCTGCAACTTTAGAAGAGTCACTTATTACTGGCCTTTACCTTTCTCACTTTTGAAATGCTGAGAATTTATTAATCTTTAAGATTCTTTCCAGTTCAAAAATTATACTACTATCTGCCAAGGGATTTGAGAATTTTTCTCAGCAAGGGAAGTGAGTACACACTTAAGAACTCAGTAAAGAATAGATGGAACTAGGGAGGCAAGGAATTCCACACTGAGATCTCTGATAACTTTCTTTAAACTATCCTTTACATATAGCAAGATCATAGTTCCTATCACTTCACATTCTATCACCTGGAATAAAAAAAGCAAGTTAACTCAAGTTCTATATGTAAATGTAATGCTATCTACAACCTTGGAGATCAGCCTTATAGCCTGTGAGGAGTACACAACACCCCAACATGTGAGCGAGAAAGATCTAGAAGGTATGGATACATTCTGTCAACAAAACTATAAATACTACGCAAGAGTCAAAAGAGTTAATCACTGATAATAGTAAGCCTTTGGCATTCTGCATTTAACATCCAACAGTTCTGACTATGCCCGAAGGACACAGAAGTTTCATGACAGGAAATAGTTACTTTGTTGCAGCACTAAATGAAAGCATATTTACTGGAAGGTAAAGTACACAAGTCATTTAACAAACAGTAAGTAGAACAGGCTATTCAGAATCTACATCTCAATATAGATGTATGTTCCCTAGTTCTCTGGAATCTTTTACATATTTAACTCTGTGAAGTAAAAAAAAAAAAAAAAAAAAAATTTGCTTTTTAGGGGGAAAAGGGCATTAAAAAGTAAGCCAATTCCCAATGCTGGTGATAGAAGTAAAAAAAACTGAAATTTTGCATAAAACTAAAAGGATAATCTGAAGAAAATGAAAACACTAACTAAAAAAGATATCTGCACTCCCATGTTCACTGCAGCATTATTTACAACAACCAAGATATGGAAACAAACTAAGTGCCCATCAATGGATGAATGGATAAAGAAAATGTAATATATGTATATACAATGGAATATTATTAGGCCATAAAAAAGGAGATCTTACCATTTGTGACAACTTGGAAGCATCTTGAGGGCATTATGCTAAGTGAAATAAGTCAGAGAAAGACAAATACTGTAGGATCTCACTTATATGAGAAGTTTAAAAAAAAAATCAAGCTTGTAGATACAGAAAACAAACTAATGGTTGCCTGAGGTAGGGGGGTGAGGGGTAGGCAAAATGGGTGAAGGTACAAACTTCAGTTATAAAATTAGTCATGGCAATGTAATGTACAGCATGATGACTATAGTTAAGAATACTGTATTGTATATTTGAAAGTTGCTAAGAAGAGTAGATTTTAAAAGTTCTCATCACAAGAAAAAAAAATCTGTAACTATGTATAGGGATGGATATTAACTTGACTTACTGTAGAGATCACTTTGCAATATACAAATATCAAATCATTATGCTGTACACCTGAAACTAATATAATGTTATATGGCAATTATACCTCAATAAAAAAAATTTTGAGGATAATGATGAATTTGAATTTGGCAACAGATTAGATGTAACATAAACCAGTCCTTAACAGCTCTGTGTAGACACAAGAAAAAGTTTTTATGAAAACGTCTTAGCCAGTGAGTGCTCCCAACAGTGCTCTGCTTATCAAGTGAGAAATTAAGCTTTAGTGGAAGTTTTAAAGGCAATAAAGCAAGGATACAAAAACACTGGCTGAAAATAAGTTTATGAAGAAAGCCAGGAGCCTCTACAAACATTTCCATATTCACCTTGGACTTACTCCTAGCAGACGTCAAGAGTCTCCTGTGTAAAATTCTTCTGAGAGAAGAGATTCATTCATTGCCAAATAGTCTGGATATATTAGAAATTCAGATTAAAATGAGGTGAAGTTAATGGGTTTGCATTACAATTCTTTCATTCCTCAATTAGGTAAGCATGAAGTTCACATGTGATTACTTTCTTATTTGGAAAAAAAAATCAATACTTTGGACATTAATTCTGATTTGTGTTCTCTTTCTGTAATTTTTTCTCTCATGTATTTGAAGCAAAAATTTTATACTACTACAGAAACTAAACAGATCAACTAAACTAAGAATAATAGTTAAGACAAATTTATGCAAAAAGCAGGTACATGGGTATATGTGTATTGAGGGGGTGATAAAAAAATGACAAGTAAATTACATTTAGAAATAAAACCTAATTAACTTAAACTATATTAGTTATAGATTTGGGAAACTTAGACAAGAAATTAAATTTTCCTTTTTCACTTGGTGAACAAGACTGTAAGAAAGAATTATTAAAATATTTATATAGAGCACTAGCTTTGAATGAACCAAGAAAAGCATAAACAAGCATGCTTTACAAGTAAACAAGTGATGTATAGTAGACTGTAGTTATCTATGGGGTTTTTGGTCTGCCCATTCATGCTTTTAAATCATCTTACTGACAGCAACAGCCCAAGTCCCCTAAGGAACTTCTTCCTAATTTTTATGGCCCTTCTGTCAGTAATGGCACCACCATCCACACCAACTCCAACGAAAGGACCACCCAGGATTCTACTCTGGGAAGGAGAAATCATCTTTCCATTAAGATAAATAAAACCAGGAGGAGACTAATCTGCTGCTTCCCACAGACAACTTCCAGTGGCAGGGAGGAAGTCCATTTATAATAAGAGAAAATCAGAACAACACAAAGGGAATCAAACCCGAAAAACAGAGCTGCTTGAGAACCAGGTTCAGCCAAGTCTGAGACCATTCCTATCTATTATGAGTTTCTCAGTAACATGACCTATATACTTCCTTTTGTTTAGTTTGAGTTGAATTTCTGTCACTACTCATGAGAGAGACATGTTACATACACTTATTTGTATGCATATATTAAAGCAGGGCACCTAGGAAAGTCTATTATGTAATAAAATAAAAATTTTTTTCCATAAAAGCTGAGAAACAAAGTTACAAATTAACTAAAAATCATCAAACAGATATGGGAAAGTTTTCAAGAATTAGAAGATATGCTAAAAACACACTAAAACTTTTTTAGTGTTACAGAAATTAGTTCAAAACTTACTATAAAATCACTACAATTATCAATACCATTTTATAATTGTATAGATGTCTAAGGATACGTGTATAGTTACCATTAAAAATCAATCCATTTTTCAATTCATCTTACTATTTCTCTTTGTATATACAAAGTATACAAAGATATACAAAATATAAATATACACAGTATATATTTATATACTGTGTATATTTAAATATAAATATATTTATATTTATAAATATACAAAATTATTTTGTAAATTTATATATAAATATATTTATATTTATAAATATACAAAAATTATACATTTATAAATATACAAAATATAAATATACAAAGTATATATTTATATTGTATATATTATACATATAATTTATATACAAAGTATATATTCAAATGCTTTTTTTAGAGAGAGTAAACATACAGATTTCATTGTTTTATTGCAACAACTAGAAACATATCTTTACTAACTAAGCCATATTCACATATGAGGGATGGATACTGTATGATATTCTAAAAAGTCATGCATATTATTGTGTATTATTTTTTAAATGACCCATATTTCCCAAATACATTAAGATGAAACTGTCTCAAGATATATAAAATGAGCTTTTATAAATTATGTCATGTTTTAAATTACTATTTTTTATTTCAAGCAAAAAAAAATTTAGGAAAAGATAACCTTTCTGGGCTAGAGCTGGCAAAATTTCAACTTCAAAAACTAAAACTTGGGGAAGAAGAACTGCAATCCTGCAGCCTGTGAAACAAAAACCACATTCACACAAAGACAGACAAGACGAAAAGGCAGAGGGCTATGTACCAGATGAATAAACAAGATAAAACCACAGAAAAACAACTAAATGAAGTGGAGATAGGCAACCTTCCAGAAAAAGAACTCAGAATAATGATAGTGAAGATGATACAGGACCTCGGAATAAGAATGGAGGCAAAGATCGAGAAGATGTAAGAAATGTTTAACAAAGACGTAGAAGAATTAAAGAACAAACAGAGATGAACAATACAATAACTGAAAGGAAGAATAGATTAGAAGGAATCAATAGCAGAATAAATGAGGCAGAAGAACGGATAAGTGACCTGGAAGACAGAATGGTAGAATTCACTGCTGCGGAACAGAATAAAGAAAAAAGAATGAAAAGAAATGAAGACAGCCTAAAAGACCTCTGGGACAATATTAAACACAACAACATTCACATTATAGGGGTTCCAGAAGGAGAAGAGAGAGAGAAAGGACCAGAGAAAATATTTGAAGAGATTATAGTCGAAAACTTCCCTAACATGGGAAAGGAAATAGCCACCCAAGTCCAGGAAGCACAGCGAGTCCCATACAGGATAAACCCAAGGAGAAACAGGCTGAGACACACAGTAATCAAATTGGCAAAAATTAAAGGCAAAGAAAAATTATTGAAAGCAGCAAGGGAAAAACGACAAATAACGTACAAGGGAACTCCCATAAGGTTACCAGCTGATTTCTCAGCAGAAACTCTACAAGCCAGAAGGGAGTGGCATGATATACTTAAAGTGATGAAAGGGAAGAACCTACAACCAAGATTACTCTACCCGGCAAGGATCCCATTCAGATTTCAAGGAGAAATCAGAAGCTTTACAGACAAGCAAAAGCTAAGAGAATTCAGCACCACCAAACCAGCTCTATAACAAATGCTAAAGGAACTTCTCTAAGTGGGAAACACAAGAGAAGAAAAGGACCTACAAAAACAAACCCAAAACAATTAAGAAAATGGTCATAGGAACATACATATCGATAATTACCTTAAAAATGAATGGATTAAATGCTCCAACCAAAAGACACAGGCTTGCTGAATGGATGCAAAAACAAGACCCATATATATGCTGTCTACAAGAGACCCACTTCAGACCTACAGACACATACAGACTGAAAGTGAGGGGATGGAAAAAGATATTCCATGCAAATGGAAATCAAAAGAAAGCTGGAGTAGCTATACTCATATCAGATAAAACAGACTTTAAAATAAAAAATGTTATAAGAAAAAAGGAAGGACACTACCTAATGATCAAGGGATCAAACCAAAAAGAAGATATAACAATTATAAATATATATGCACCAAACATAGGAGCACCTCAAGACATAAGGCAACTGCTAACAGCTGTAAAAGAGAAAATCGACAGTAACACAATAATAGTGGTGGACTTTAACACCTCACATATACTAATGGACAGATCATCCAAACAGAAAATTAATAAGAAAACACAAGCTTTAAATGACACAATAGACCAAATAGATATAATTGATATTTATAGGACATTCCATCCAAAAACAGGAGATTGCACTTTCTTCTCAAGTGCGCATGGAACATTCTCCAGGATGGATCACATCTTGGGTCACAAATTAAGCCTCAGTAAATTTAAGAAAATTGAAATCATATCAAGCATCTTTTCTGACCACAATGCTATGAGATTAGAATTCAATTACAGGGAAAAAACCGTAACAAACACAAACACATGGAGGCTAAACAATACGTTACTAAATAACCAAGACATCACTGAGGAAATCAGAGAGGAAATCAGAAAATGCCTAGAGACAAATGAAAATGAAAACACGATGATCCAAAACCTATGGGATGCAGCAAAAGCAGTTCTAAGAGGGAAGTTTATAGCAATACAAGCCTACCTCAAGAAACAAGAAAAATCTCAAATAAACAATCTAATCTTGCACCTAAAGGAACTAGAGAAAGAAGAACAAACAAAACCCAAAGTTAGTAGAAGGAAAGAAATCATAAAGATCAGAGCAGAAATAAATGAAATAGAAACAAAGAAAACAATAGCAAAGATCAATAAAACTACAAGCTGGTTCTTGGAGAAGATAAACAAAATTGATAAACCATTAGCCAGACTCATCAAGCAAAAGAGGGAGAGGACTCAAATCAATAAAATTAGAAATGAAAAAGGAGAAGTTACAACAAACACTGTAGAAATACAAAGCATCCTAAGAGACTACTACAAGCAACTCTATGCCAATAAAATGGACAACCTGGAAGAAATGGACAAATTCTTAGAAAGGTATAACATTCCAAGACTGAACCAGGAAGAAACAGAAAATATGAACAGACCAATCACAAGTAATGAAATTGAAACTGTGATTAAAAATCTTCCAACAAACAAAAGTCCAGAAGCAGATGGCTTCACAGGTGAATTCTACCAAACATTTAGAGAAGAGGTAACATCCATCCTTCTCAAACTCTTCCAAAAAACTGAAAAGGAAGGAACACTCCCAAACTCATTCTATGAGGCCACCCTCAACCTGATACCAAAACCAGACAAAGATATTACAAAAAAAGAAAATTACGGAACAATATCACTCGTGAATATAGCTGCAAAAATCCTCAACAAAATACTAGCAAACAGAATCCAACAACACATTAAAAGGATCATACACCATGATCAAGTGGGATTTATCCCAGGGATGCAAGGATTTGTCAATATACACAAATTAATCAATGTGATACACCATAGTAACAAATTGAAGAAAAAAAAACCATATGGTCATCTCAATAGATGCAGAAAAAGGATCTGACAAAATTCAACACCCATTTATGATAAAAACTCTCCAGAAAGTGGGCACAGAGGGAACCTACCTCAAAATAATAAAGGCCATATATGACAAACCCACAGCAAACATCACTCTCAATGGTGAAAAACTGAAAGCATTTCCTCTAAGATCAGGAGCAAGACAAGGTTGTCCACTCTCACCACTATTATTCAACATAGTTTTGGAAGTCCTAGCCACGGCAATCAGAGAAGAAAAAGAAATTAAAGGAATACAAATTGGAAAACAAGAAGTAAAACTGTCACTGTTTGCAGATGACATGATACTATACATAGAGAATCCTAAAGATGCCACCAGAAAACTACTAGAGTTAATCAATGAATTTGGTAAAGTGGCAGGATACAAAATTAATGCACAGAAATCTCTTGCATTCCTATAAACTAATGATGAAAAATCTGAAAGAGAAATTAAGGAAACACTCCCATTTACCACTGTAACAAAAAAGAATAACAAACCGAGGAATAAACCTACCTAAGGAGACAAAAGACCTGTATGCAGAAAACTATAAGACACTGATGAAAGAAATTAAAGATGATACAAACAGATGGAGAGATATACCATGTTCTTGGATTGGAAAAATCAATATTGTGAAAATGACTATACTACCCAAAGCAATCTACAGATTCAACGCAATACCTATCAAACTACCAACGGCATTTTTTACGGAACTAGAACAAAAAATCTTAAAATTTGTATGGAGACACAAAGGACCCCAAATAGCCAAAGCAGTCTTGAGGGATAAAAACGTAGCTGGAGGAATCAGACTCCTTGACTTCAGACCATACTACAAAGCTGCAGTAATCAAGACAATATGGTACTGTCACAAAAACAGAAATATAGATCAATGGAACAGAATAGAAAGCCCAGAGATAAACCCATACATCTATGGTCAACTGATCTATGACAAAGGAAGCAAGGATATACAATGGAGAAAAGACAGTCACTTCAATAAGCAGTGCACGGAAAACTGGAGAGCTACATGTAAAAGAATGAAATTAGAACACTCCTTAACACCATACACAAAAATAAACTCAAAATGGATTAGAGACCTAAATGTAAGACCAGACAGTATAAAACGCTTAGAGGAAAAGATAGGAAACAACTCTTTGACATAAATCACATCAAGATCTTTACTGATTCACCTCCTAGAGTAATGGAAATAAAAACAAAAATAAACAATTGGGAACTAATGAAACTTAAAAGCTTTTGCACAGCAAAGGGAACTACAAACGGGACTAAAAGACAACCCTCAGAATGGGAGAAAATATTTGCAAACGAATCAACAGACAAAGGATTAATCTCCAAAATATATAAACAGCTCATGCAGCTCAATATTAAAAGAAACAAACAACCCAATCAAAAAATGCACAGAAGACCTAAATAGACATTTCTCCAAAGAAGATACACAGATGGCCAAGAAGCACATGAAAAGCTGCTCAACATCACTAATTATTAGAGAAATGCAAATCAAAACTACAATGAGGTTATCACCTCACACCAGTTAGAACGGGCATCATCAGAAAATCTACAAACAACAAATGCTGGAGAGGGTGTGGAGAAAAGGGAACCCTCTTGCACTGTTGGTGGGAATGTAAATTGATACAGTCACTATGGAGAACAATATGGAGGTTCCTTAAAAAACTAAAAACAGAAATACCATATGATTCAGCAATCCCACTGCTGGGCATATACCCAGAGAAAACCATAATTCAAAAAGACACATGCACACCAATGTTCACTGCAGCACTATTTACAATAGACAGGACATGGAAGAAACCTAAATGCCCATCGACAGACGAATGGATAAAGAAGATGTGGTACATATATACAATGGAATATTACTCAGCCATAAAAAGGAACGAAATTGAGTCATCTGTAGAGACATGGACAGATCTAGAGACTATCATACAGAGTGAAGTAAGTCAAAAAGAGAAAAACAAATATTGTATATTAATGCATATATGTGGAACCTAAAGAAATGGTACAGACGAACCAGTTTGCAGGGCAGATATTGAGACACAGATGTAGAAAACACATGTATGGACACCAAAGGGGGGAAAGTGGTGGGGGGGTGGTGGTGGTGTGATGAACTGGGAGATCGGGATTGACATATATACACTAATATGTATAAAATGGATAACTAATAAGAACCTGCTGTATAAAAAATTAAATTAAATAAAACTCAAAAATAAATAAATAAATACATTTTTTAAAAAGTAAAACTTGGATATCTATGCCTTACTCTCAAAAGGTTCAGAAAACCATAATTATACGGAGAGAGAGCATGATAAACATATATGGAACAAAGTTAGTAGTTGAGGGTATTTAAGGGATCTTTGTATTATTCTTGAAACTGTTCTTTAAGTTTGAAATTATTTCAGCATATAAGTTTACAACTTAGTATCTTGTTGACATATGATTACTAGGGTAAATGATGATCCTTAAAAGTACATTTATTTTCTATTTTGCAAACTTTGTTTTTATATCTACGACCCACTTTTTGAGATTTTCACTTTATCTTATTCATTTCTAAGAACTCCAAGCTTATGAAGCGTTTTTCTAATTCATACTCTTCTCAAGAGCCGTTCACCATTTCACTTTAGTTTATGGTGGTATTTTCCCCCATCTCAAATCTATCTGATGTTTCTTTTAAGCATTTTATTTTATCTTCTGGTTGTGAGATACCCATTTAAAGGTTTAATATATATCTGACTATATTTGCTTCTAGTTTGGAAAAACAAGAAGAGGAAAAGAAGATAGAAATGTATGGCATGGTAGGACTAGGCAGATTATTTACCTATTTCCTTATCTGCTACTCAATTTAAAAGAGATAAATAGTTTTGGTGAATTTTCATTTTTAAAATAGCTTTTAATCTTTTTAATGTGACTACGTACTTCATTTCTGTGGTAGTCATGTAGTTACCACAAAATGAAAGATTAGAGATGCAGACATAGCATATCCATGCAAAAAAGAAAAAAATTCGAATATCTGCAAAAATGTTTTACAGATGTAACACTTTCATCAAACTTTTTTTTGTATATTGAGAAATATCTAAATGTAACGTGAACATAAAATTTTACCTGGAATGTGCTACATTCTAACAGCATGCATGCCTTTTATTTGGTTCTTGAGAACACAGGGACTAAAGAAGTTAGATAAACCTACAGAAGCTATTATATGTAAATATTCCGGATGGAAAATTGCCATTTTAGAAGAGGGATACTACTTTGTTTAAGAGCAGAGGCTTTGGCTCTAAACTAGATGGGTTCAAATTGCAATTCTACTATGAAGTACTGTGGTTTTCTAAAGCAAATTATTTAACATCTCTGAGCCTCAGTTTCCTCATCTGTTAACTAATAACAATACTTACCTCATGGGATTTGGAGAAAGATTAAATAAGGTAATATATGTAAAGCACCTGGAAATGGGACTGGCCCATTCAAAGCACTCAACATGTTAACTGTATTTTGGAACTGTTATGCATATTTGAGTCTCATCTAAAAACCATGCCAAAATTTTAGTCAAAGAGAAAGAAAACTATGAAGAATTTGAGATTAAGATCTCAGAATCAGGGTTTCACATTTATTTTTCACCAAGTGCATGGCTTGTATAAACCCAAAAAGAGAGTAGATAAATACATAACACAAGGGAGACCTTCAACATGGTGGAGGAATAAGACATGGAGATCACCGTCCTCCCCACAAATACATCAGAAATAAATCTACATGTGGAACAACTCCTACAGAATACCTACTGAATGCTGGCAGAAGACCTCAGAATTCCCAAAAGGCAAGAAACTCCCCACGTACATGGCCATGTGGCTGACAAGGTCTTGGTGCTCCGGCCATGTGTCAGGCCTGCGCCAGAGGTGGGAAAGCCAAGTTCAGGACATTGCTCCACCAGAGACCTCCCAGCTCCACATAATATCAAACGGCAAAAGCTCTCCCAGAGATCTCCATCTCAACGCTAAGACTCAGCTCCACTCAACAACCAGCAATCTACAGTGCTGGACACCCTATGCCAAACAACTAGCAAGACAGGAACACAACACAACCCATTAGCAGAGAGGCTACCTGAAATCATAATAAGGCCACAGACACCAAAAAACACACCACTGGACACGGTCCTGTCCACCAGAAAGACAAGATCCAGCCTCATCCATCACAACACAGGCACCAGTCCCCTCCACCATGAAGCCTGCACAACCCACTGAACCAACCTTAGCCACGGGGGGCAGACACCAAAAAGAACAGGAACTACGAACAGGCAGCCTGAGAAAAGGAGACCCTAAACACAGTAAGTTAAGCAAAATGAGAAGACAGAAACACACAGCAGATGAAGGAGCAAGGTAGAAACCCACCAGACCAAACAAATGAAGAGGAAATAGGCAGTCTACCTGAAAAAGAATTCAGAGTAATGACAGCAAACATGATCCAAAATCTTGGAAATAGAATGGAGAAAATACAATAAACGTTTAACGAGGACCTAGAAGAACTAAAGAGAAAACAAACAATGATGAAAAACTCAAAAATGAAATTAAAATTCTCTAGAAGGAATCAATAGCAGAATAACTGAGGCAGAAGAACGGATAAGTGAGCTGGAAGATAAAATAGTGGAAATAACTACCAACAGAGCAGAATAAAGAAAAAAGAATGAAAAGAATTGAGGACAGTCTCAGAGACCTCTGGGACAACATTAAACATACCAACATTCACATTACAGGGGTCCCAGAAGTAGAGAAAAAGAAAGGGACTGAGAAAATATTTGAAAAGATTATAGTTGAAAACTTCCCTAACGTGGGAAAGGAAATAGTCAATGAAGTCCGGGAAGCACAGAGAGTCCCATAAAAGGATAAACGCTTTTATCCCATAAAAGGATAAACCCTTTTATCCTATAAAAGGATAAACACCGAGACACACAGTTTCAAATTGGCAAAAATTAAAGACAAAGAAAAAATATTAAAAGCAGCAAGGGAAAAACAACAAACAACATACACGGGAATCCCCATAAGGTTAACAGCTGATCTTTCAGCAGAAACTCTGCAAGCCAGAAGGGAGTGGCAGAACATATTTAAAGTGATGAAAGGCAAAAACCTACAACCAAGATTACTCTACCCAGCAAGGATCTCATTCAGATTCGACAGAGAAATTAAAACCTTTACAGACAAGCAAAAGCTAAGAGAATTCAGCACCCTCAAACCAGCTCTACAACAAATGCTAAAGGAACTTCTCTAGTCAGGAAACACAAGAGAAGAACAAGACCTACAACAACAAACCCAAAACAATAAAGAAACTGGTAACAGGAACATACATATTGATAATTACCTTAAATGAAAAGGGATTAAATGCTCCCACCAAAAGACACAGACTGGCTGAATGGATACAAAAACAAGACCTGTGTATATGCTCTCTACAAGAGACCCACTTCAGACATAGGGACACATACAGACTGAAAGTGAGAGGGTGGAAAAAGATATTCCATGCAAATGGAAATCAAATGAAAGCTGGAGTAGCAATTCTCATATCAGACAAAATAGACTTTAAAATAAAGACTATTACAAGAGACAAAGAAGGACACTACATAATGATCAAGGGATCAATCCAAGAAGAAGATATAACAATTGTAAATACTTATGCACTCAACATAGGAGCACCTCAATATATAAGGCAAATGCTAACAGCCATAAAAGGGGAAATCAACAGTAACACAATAATATTAGGGCACTTTAACACCCCACTTTCACCAAGGACATATCATCCAAAATGAAAATAAATAAGGAAACACAAGCTTTAAATGCTACATTAAACAAGATGGACTTAATTGATACTTATAGGGCATTCCCTCCAAAAACAACTGAATACACTTTCTTCTCAAGTACTCATGGAACATTCTCCAGGATAGGTCATATCTTGGGCCACAAATCAAGCCTTGGTAAATTTAGGAAAATTGAAATAGTATCAAGTATCTTTTCCGGCCACAGTGCTATATGACTAGATAACAATTACAGGAAAAAACCTGTAAAAACTACAAACACATGGAGGCTAAACAATACACTTCTAAATAGCCAAGAGAACACTGAAGAAATCAAAGAGGAAATCAAAAAGTACCTAGAAACAAATGACAAGGAAAACACGACAACCCAAAACCTACGGGATGCAGCAAAAGCAGTTCTAAGAGGGAAGTTTATAGCAATAATCCTCCCTCCAGAAACAAGAAACATCTCAAATAAACAGCCTAACCTTACACCTAAAGCAATCAGAGAAAGAAGAAAAAAGACCCAAAGTTAGCAGAAAGAAAGAAATCATAAAGATCAGATCAGAAACAAATGAAAAAGAAATGAAGGAAACGATACAAAGATCAATAAAATTAAAAGCTGGTTCTTTGAGAAGATAAACAAAATTGATAAACCATTAGCCAGACTCATCAAGAAAAAAAGGGAGAAGACTCAGATCAATAGAATTAGAAATGAAAAAGGAGAAGTAACAACTGACAGCGCAGAAATACAAAGGATCACAAGAGATTACTACATGCAACTCTATGCCAATAAAATGGACAACCTGGAAGAAATGGACAAATTCTTAGAAAAGCACAACCTTCTGAGACTGAACCAGGAAGAAACAGAAAATATAAACAGACCAATCATAAGTAATGAAATTGAAACTGTGATTAAAAATCTTCCAACAAACAAAACCCCAGGACCAGATGGCTTCACAGGCGAATTCCATCAAACATTTAGAGAAGAGCCAACACCTATCCTTCTCAAACTCTTCCAAAATATAGCAGAGAGAGGAACACTCCCAAACTCATTCTACGAGGCCACCATCACCCCGAAACCAGAACAAGGTAAAGATGTCACAAAGAAAGAAAACTACAGGGCAATATCACTGATGAACACAGATGCAAAAATCATCAACAAAATACTAGCAAACAGAATCCAACAGCATATTAAACGGATCACACACCATGATCAAATGGGGTTTATCCCAGGAATGCAAGGATTATTCAATTTATGCAGATCAATCAATGTGATAAACCATATTAAAAAATTGAAGGAGAAAAACCATATGATCATCTCAATAGATGCAGAAAAACTTTTTGATAAAATTCAACACCCATTTATGATAAAAACTCTCCAGAAAGTAGGCATAGTGGGAACTTCCCTTAACATAATAAAGGCCATGTATGACAAACCCACAGCCAACATCATTCTCAATGGTAAAAAACTGAAACCATTTCCTCTAAGATCAGGAACAAGACAAGGTTGTCCACTCTCACCACTATTATTCAACATAGTTTTGGAAGTTTTAGACACAGCAATCAGAGAAGATAAAGAAATAAAAGGAATACAAATTGGAAAAGAAGAAGTAAAACTGTCACTGTTTGCAGATGACATGATACTATACATAGAGAATCCTAAAGATGCTACCAGAAAACTACTATAGCTAATCAATGAATTTGGTAAACTAGCAGGCTACAAAATTAATGCACAGAAATCTCTTGCATTCCTATACACTAATGATGAAAAATCTGAAAGAAAAATTAAGGAAACACTCCCATTTACCACTGCAACAAAAAGAATAAAATACCTAGGACTAAACCTACCTTAAGGAGACAAAAGACCTGTATGCAGAAAACTATAAAACAATGATGAAAGAAATTAAAGATGATACAAACAGATGGAGAAATATCCAAGGTTCTTGGATTGGAAGAACCAACATTATCAAAATGACTATACTACCCAAAGCAATCTACAGATTCAATGCAATGCCTATCAAACTCCCAATGGCACTTTTTACAGAACTAGAGCAAAAAATTTCACAATTTGTATGGAAACACAAAAGACCCCGAATAGCCAAAGCCATATTGAGAAAGAAAAACGGAGCTGGAGGAATCAGGCTCCCAGACTTCAGACTATACTACAAAGCTACAGTAATCAAGACAGTATGATACTGGCACAAAAATAGAAATATAGATCAATGGAACAGGATAGAAAGCCCAGAGATAAACCC
This sequence comes from Balaenoptera musculus, assembly GCF_009873245.2. Lineage (NCBI taxonomy): Eukaryota > Metazoa > Chordata > Mammalia > Artiodactyla > Balaenopteridae > Balaenoptera > Balaenoptera musculus. Next base: position 96,809,595 of record NC_045787.1, read on the forward strand.
ATGCACATATGGTCACCTTATCTTTGATAAAGGGGGCAAGAATATACAATGGAGAATATACAGTCTCTTCAATAAGTGGTGCTGGCAAAACTGGACAGCTACATGTAAAAGAATGAAATTAGAACACTCCCTAACACCATACACAAAAATCAACTCCAAGTGGATTAAAGACCTAAATGTAAGGCCAGACACTATAAAACTCTTAGAGGAAAACATAGGCAGAACACTCTATGACATACATCACAGCAAGATCCTTTTTCACCCACTTCCTAGAAAAATGGAAATAAAAACAAAAACAAATGGGACCTAATGAAACTTAAAAGGTTTTGCACAGCAAAGGAAAACATAAACAAGATGAAAAGACAACCCTCAGAATGGGAGAAAATATTTGCAAATGAAGCAACTGACAAAGGATTAATCTCTAAAATTTACAAGCAGCTCATGCAGCTCAACATCAAAAAAACAAACAACCCAATCCAAACATGGGCAGAAGACCTAAATAGACATTTCTCCAAAGAAGATATACAGATTGCCAACAAACACATGAAAGGATGCTCAACATCACTAATCATTAGAGAAATGCAAATCAAAACTACAATGAGGTATCACCTCACACCAGTCAGAATGGCCATCATCAAAACTTCAACAAACAATAAATGCTGGAGAGGGTGTGGAGAAATGGGAACCCTCTTGCACTGTTGGTGGGAATGCAAAGCAATACAGTCACTATGGAGAACAGTATGGAGGTTCCTTAAAAAACTAAAAATAGAACTACCATAGGACCCAGCATTCCCACTACTGGGCATATACCCTGAGAAAACCATAATTCAAAAAGAGTCATGTACCACAATGCTCATTGCAACTCTATTTTCAATAGCCAGGACATGGAAGCAACCTAAGTGTTCATCGACAGATGAATCGATAAAGAAGATGTGGCATATATATACAATAGAATATTACTCAACCATAAAAAGAAATGAAATTGAGTCATTTGTAGTGAGGTGGATGGACCTAGAGACTGTCATACAGAGTGAAGTAAGTCAGAAAGAGAAAAATAAATATCGTATGCTAACACATATATATGGAATTTTAAAAAAAAATGGTTCTGAAGAACCTAGGGGCAGGACAGGAATAAAAACGCAGACGTAGAGAACGGACTTGAGGACACGGGGAGGGGAAAGGGTAAGCTGGGACAAAGTGAGAGTGTGGCATGGACATATACACACTACCAAATGTAAAATAGATAGCTAGTGGGAAGCAGCCGCATAGTACAAGGAGATCAGCTCGGTGCTTTGTGACCACCTAGAGGGGTGGGATAGGGAGGGTGGGAGGGAGACACAAGAGGGAGGAGATATGGGAAAATATGTATATGTATAGCTGATTCATTTTGCTATAAAGCAGAAACTAACACACCATTGTAAAGCAATTATACTCCAACAAAATGTTAAAAAAAATACATAACACAAAAACTATTGAAAATGTAGAAGAAAAAAAAAAAAAGGGGCTTCCCTGCTGGTGCAGTAGTTAAGAATCCACTTGCCAATGCAGGGGACACGGGTTCGAGCCCTGGTCCGGGAAGATCCTACATGCCGTGGAGCAACTAAGTCCAGGGACCACAACTACTGAGCCTGCGCTCTACAGCCCATGAGCCACAACTACTAAGCCCACATGCCACAACTACTGAAGCTCCTGCACCTAGAGCCTGCACTGTGCAACAAGAGAAGCCACTGCAATGAGAAGCCCGCGCACCGCAACAAAGAGTACCCCCCACTCACCTCAACTAGAGAAAGCCCGCGTGCAGCAACGAAGACCCAATACAGCCAAACATAAATAAATAAAATAAATAAATTCGAAAAGAAGAAAATGTAGGAATAACTTCATTAAAAACACACAAATAGAAGCTTTCCATATACCTTTTTCAATATAAAATAGCCCAAGCATGCCAAAAATAAAAGCATAAAGTAAAACCGCAAATAACAAACTCTAAAAAAATGTAAACACTTTCATTGCTAAATAGAGAAGGTAAATTTTTTATATTCATAGAACTTGCACAAAAATTTGCCATGTACTTACCCTCATAAAAATCATAAAATTATTCACAATATTGTTGGCAATGTTATTTTATCATGATCCAACAAAATAAGAAATAAAAATAAAAATAGTTACAAAAATGTTATAACACTTGAGAATTAAGAACTCTGATAATCCATGGGTAGAAAGAAATCAAAACAAATTACAAATTATATCAATGCTATAGATACAAAAACACATCAATCCAAAACTATAGGATACAATGACAATTATACTAAGAAGAAACATTACAGTCTTCTTTCCCTTTATTATTAAACAAGAAACTCACTAATCTTAATAAAGAAACATAGTACTTGTAGCACAAATCTTACAAAATCAGAAAAAATAATTTAGCTGAAAAAGGTAAAATAAATTGATCAAGGTAAAAGTTCAAATTGATGAAGTAAGAATAAAGTTTAATAGCCATTAAAACAATCTAAAGGCTAATACTTCTAAAAGCTCAATAAACAGGGAAACCCCTCTTGAGTCTGCTCATGGGGAAAAAAAGTGTGTGGGGGTGTGTGTGTGTGTGTGTGTATGATTAGAAAAAAAAAGGGAAACATCCAGAAGAAATTAAAATAAGTACTTAAGAATATATAGGTATATGGCAAACAATTTGTTAACCCAAGGGAAAGGAATAATTCCCCAGAAAAGATAAACTATTAAAAACTGAAGCAAATAGAAGTAGAAAGCTTGAATAATTTTCATAAAAGAGTTTGAAAGAAGGGTTTTAAAGTTACCATTTTTAAAGAGACCAGTATCAGGTGGCTTCACCATAGAGTTCCATGTAATTGTTAAGGAGCAAAACTTTTTTTTTTTTTTCCTCATTCACAATTTTTATTTCTTGCAGTGAACTTTTTATATCTTCAAAGTCAATTTATCTTTAAAAAAATTAATACTTCTTATTCATTGTACAATCCATCCCCCCTCCCCCAAGGAAAACAAATTCAGGAAGGAGTCGTTTAGGGGGCAGTTGAAATAGGTACTATAAGTTCATGACAAAGGCTTCCCAGCTCACCATCCTGTACATATACAACAAAATGGCAGCACCTCAAGTTCACCTAAATGAAGTTAGGTTAACTATTATTTAAACTATTCCAAGCCATAGAAAAATATTAAGATCTCTCCTACTTATTTGGTGAAGTTACCATTATCTTAGTACCCAAATATTATAATAAAAGTACATAAAATATATAAATTATAATTTAATGTCATTAAATAAAATATAAGCTTCTGTAATATATCAAAAGGATAGTACAATATGACCCAGTAGAGTTCATTCTAATAACACAAGAACAGTCCCACATTAGGAAGTGTATCATCATCAATTACATCAACAAATTGAAGGATAAACCATATGATTATAATCATGAATGACAAAAAAAGTATTTCATAAAAACTCAGTCATGCCTAATAAGAACAAAGTAATTTAGTATCCCAAAAATATTTAAACATAACACTTCTTAACAAAAACATTAATACACATAGAAATAAATAATCCTTACACTTCTCTGATTAAATGTCTGAGAAACTTTTAATACAGCTAAATGCCTAAACTATGGTGAAATTTGATGGTAGTAATTGACAAAGAAGGACAAATTTGAAATTTTCTACTTATATATAAAACATACACACAAGCATATACATACCTCTGTACATACATTCACATATCTAAACACCATCAAATTCATATATAAACGCATATGTGTGTCATCTCACAGAAAATATATACTACATGTGTAACTATACATTTGTATTTACTCTATGTTAAAATACTAGTTTACCTGTTTAGGCAGCCGGAACAAGGAATTCTTGTAGAAAATGTCCTTAGCCTGGCTCCATGTACCATCGATGATGATGATTGTGGAAGGATAAATAGGAGAATCTAATATAAATTCTTCCAAATTAGCAGCGTCAGCCCCTGGATATAATATTAATGTATCAGACTTCCGACAAACAGCTGAAAGTTCAGGATCTCTAAAAGTTTAAAATAAAAGTCTTTATTAGCCTGGGGTGGGGGTGAAGTTTTATTATTCTTATTGAACTTCATTCAAAAATACATGTCAAAGCATTTTGGCACTAGAGATATAATAAAGAATGACACAGCCTCTCTCTGCAAGCAACAAAACAAACTTGAGGGGGAAGGAGACAAGTTAAAAGTCAATTAAAGACAATAGATGGTATAATCTTCAAACTATAATAATAAGTGGCATCTACAAAAATATACAGCCAATACCAGCTCTAACAACGTCCTTTTAGATTGGGATCAAGGTAAAGATAGGGGCTTTCGCCACTCATAATACACATTGTACTGAAGGTCCCAGTTACTACAATAAGGCAAGAAAAAGAAATAAAAGGCATAAACATCAGAAAGGAAGAAATATAAATGACTCTATTTGCAGATAATGCTACTTACATAGAAAGTTCTAGGGAATCTACAAAACAATTTCTACAACTAACAAATAAATTTAGAAAGTCATAGTATACAGGGTTAATATACAAAGCCCAACTGCTTTCTTATATACTAGTGGCAAAAAACTGAAAGTAAGTATTTTTAAATTCCATTTACGAAGGATACTAAAAGTAGTAAGTCTCTTAATCATTCCCCCATGGTTACATCACATACTCTAACAAAAAACTAAATCAATCATTCAGGACTTCCCTGGTGGTGCAGTGGTTAAGAATCCGCCTGCCACTACAGGCGACATGGGTTCGAGCCCTGGTCAGGGAAGGTCCCACATGCTGTGGAGAACTAAGCCCGTGCGCCACAACTACTGAGCCTGCACTCTAGAGCCCACGAGCCACAACTACTGACATCACGTGCCACAACTACTGAAGCCCGCACACCTAGAGCCTGTGCTCTGCAACAAGAGAAGCCACTGCAGTGAGAAGCCTGCGCACCGCAACGAAGAGTAGCCCCCACTCGCCGCAACTAGAGAAAGCCCGCATGCAGCAACAAAGACCCAATGCAGCCAAAAATAAATAAATAAAATAAATACATTTATGAAAAAAATAAATCAATCATTCAATTACCAGATTAATAAAGTCAATAATCTTAACCAGCTTTAGTTTAAAATCCATAAGTGAATAATAATTTACTGAGTAAGCACTATATTTGGTACCATCAAAAATACTGAACTTAATATCATAGGCTCAAAATGGGATAGGCTATTTAGAAAAATATCAAGTTTCTCATCCCCACGCACATCTGTGGAAGGGTTAGATAGCCAAATGTCAGGGATGACTCAGATAGTTTCCACTTCTACCACCATAGATGCTCACCATTTTTGCAATAAAATAACCGAGATCCAAGCTGGCAGATTATATATCCACATCTATCCAAGAATTACAGAGAAACTATCATTATAAAGAGCCTCTGTGTGAAAGAAGTGTCACAGTGTAAATTATGTGGTTGCTCCCCATGTGAAGAGCTCTGGATGGTGCCTCCACTCCCAACAAAACAGCACAATCTGCAACAGCAGCACCAAGCCCAGAGCAAAGCTCACCTCTGGGGGACAAGGCAATGCAAACTGTGCAAAAGAAAAATCTATATGAGAAAAGAATGCCTAACCAATAGTTTCAGAGAAAGGAAAAAATGATTTTATAAAGTTCTAACATGATGTTATTTTTGTAATATAAAGCTAAAATAATAAAGGAAGGAAAAAGTTTGGTCAATTCCTTGGGCTTGGTGCTGGCACTAGTCTTACTTAGCATTTTCATAAGTGAACTGAAAAAGAAATCTCAATATTTTCAAGAGAAATTAAATTTTGCATCTAAAAATACATTTAACTGTGTAGATAGGATCAAGGTAATTTGTGAAGGCTGTGAATAGGTAGAAAAGCAACAAATATGCTTCAAAGGTAAGAAACAACTTGTAGAAAAATTTCAATATACATCCAGCATATTATACATATTTATAATAATGGGTTCTGTAATACAGTGTAAAATAAGATCCAAGAATATTACAGAACTGTCTGTGAAGATATCAACTAACAAACTGCTGCACATACTGGGCCTCATCAAAAAATATATATATATATTTTAAACACGACAAGAGAAGGCATTCTATCATTTTTTTAAAATATGGATGTGCCTATAACTGGAACACTAAATATAGTCCTAGTCACTGTACCTTAGGAAAGCCTTCATGGGCTAGAAATGAATATATGTTTATGTAAATGTGTATCATATATAATTGTAAAAGAAAAAGATTAACTAAATCTAATACAAGTACCCTAACATCCTGAAATAAAATATCTTAACAAAAATGAAATAAACAGGAAATATACATGCCTTTTAGGCTCAACATATATACCATGGAATTTAGATAATGCTATAATTTGTTTATTCCATTTTGGTCTGTTTTTGTTTATGTTTTGCTTATCTTGTATTATTTTGAGAGAAAAGGCAGAAATTAAATTTTTTAACCATTTCCAATGTACCATGTTCTAGGTCTAATAGATAACTTGAAGGAAACCATTTTTAAAGTAAAAAAAGAATTTGTTTAAATTGCCCTAAAAGTTAATTTACCTTTCCTCACTGAAGCGACGACCAATCTTGACTTTACACTTATCTTGGGGGAGACAAGCTGCTAGCAGAGGAACTGTCCGCAACACCTTGTTTTCCTGTAATTAAAAAATTAATTAAAATGTAGATTCTAATTAGATAAACACGCTTTTAAAACTTTTTGATGAACATCTGATTCACAGCATTATGTATAATTTTCACAAGTCTTTTACTACAGACCACAGTTTAATAAAAAGAGCTATAGTTTCTCTGACTTATCAGTATTAAATATAATACAAGTGTATATTTTTATTTGATTTGGGTGTGTTTACATGTTTACTGATCAAAAAGGATAACATTAATCTAAATAATAAAGATTATGAAAAATGTAAATTTGTGTTTAACTAAATTGAATCATTTATTCTGACAAACTTCTTATTTCACTAGTAATTACATTTTGTAGTATGTCAACTTGAAGATAACTGCCTAGATATTTATGCCCCAAAAGCAAGGAAGTGCTCAAAAAAAACAAAACAATAGGGCATATCAAAGGGTCACAGAAGCCAATCTTAAAGAGCACCCAATGGAACAACTTGAGCAACAAAATAACAGTATTTGGATTATAACCCAAAGTATAAAATAAATACAGAGTCTAGACTGATATGAATAAATAAATGGGAGAGAAGTGACAAATCTTCCTCATAGAAGAATTCCAAGTAATAAACACAAACTCTCCCCTCTCCAGGAGGTGGAGTTTAATCTCTCCCTCCTACTTGAGTGTGGGCTGGATTTATGGCTTTCCTTCCAAGGAATAAAGTATGGAAAGAGAAAAAAGTTATAACTTCAGTGTGAAAAAAGCTGGTGACCATTTCTGTAAATTGCATTAACTATCATCATAGTTAATGTTCACCATAAATCAGTGGGTTTTTCTCAACGTCCTAACTTCCAACACTAAAAACCACCTTTCTGGTTGCCACAAGAATTCCATTCTTAATCCTAGTAAAGTCAGGTGCTTAGCTATTCTGCTTTAGCCTCATACTTTTCTTGGTTATTTTGGTCTATAGTGCTCAGTCACTGCCTGGCTCTTCTCCACTGGCCCATCTGGGAATGTCATGCTTGATCAAATAAGTGACAGAGGCCCTCTCTAATCAGTTTACTTACATAGAGCCCAATGTTATCTTTACCAGTTTATATAATCCTGCATATATATATCCTCACAGTGAATAACTTGTGTCTGTAAAAAAGACAATGTACTAAAGGAATATCAAATATTACTTACTTTCCTTTAGGAATATCAGAGTTATTTAGCAAATTGATATACAAAATAATAAAGTTATATAAGAATTTATAAAAGTAATTTAAAATAAATTTATAATTACATTATTTACATTTAAACAGAAACTAAAAGTACTGTAGTAACAGTATTCAACAACCACAAACACACACATAGATATACCCTCAAGGACATTTTTGTGTTTACCTCTTTCACCCCTGGGTCTTGGAAGTATTGATTAAAATAACATGTAAACGGTAAATTTACAGATGCTGAGAGTAGTTAAACTGATCTACCTAATAAAAAGTTCAAAAAGGAAACAGAAGAGTCAGAATTTGCTGGGATTTTAACTAAAAAGAACATGTAGCAGGCTGGCACTCTGAGGAAGCCTGAAAACAGCTATTTGGAGCAGCTCCTATGATGAATGGGACTAGCAGGAAATAGGCAAGAGGGAAGTTTCAGGACATTTTCCAGTGTCTCATACTGTTTTCTTCCCTCCTTACCATCACTACTGAGACTTCCACACATAATTAAATCACTTTCCAAACTTTTGTCAAAGTAACACATGTATAATAGTCAAATTAAATGGTGCCTAAAGATTTGTAATGTTCCCAGATACACTCCCCAATACTACTTCCTAGAGGCAATCACTTTAACTCTTCTAGCTATTTCTTCCAGTAGTTATGTCCATATTTCTATATATGTCTTGCTATTTCTTATCAATTTTAGATATTATCTACAAGCTACCATTTATTATCATCATAATAGCTAACTTTAACGTATATAATTCTAAGTGCATTTTGTATATTATTCATTTACTATGCACCACAAACAAGTAATGAAGTATATTTTTTATTATGTCCATTTCACTAATGACAAAACTGAAGCACAGAGAGGTTAATTATCTTGCCCAGGGTTACAGAGTTTACAGAGCTGTTAAGGATTTAAACTCCTGAGCCTTACTCTTAACTACAGCATTCTATAACTACAGCCTCTCGTAATAAATGAAAATTTAGCTTTCTTACAACACTCCTTACCCTTACATCTTCTAATATTTTTAGTTAAATCAATAAACCGTATTTACATCATTAATGCCTACATATACGTTGTTCACAAAAGGCCAAGCAATTTAACACAACGTTTCTTTCTTGTAAAGTTTTTTGTTATTCTTGAGATAACTGTTTTGTTTTTATCCTTAAGTAATTTTCTATATGCATATACCTACTCTTTGAAATGCTCCATCATATCACCTCCATTTCATCCACTCCATCAAGTCTTCTTTTCTCAAAGCCCCCTCCTAGAGCCTATCCAAATGGTTTTCAATCACTTTTTAGGGGAAGTCATCAAATTGGCCTATTCTTTTATTGAAAACAGTATGCTGAGAATAAGCACAAGGCAGCCAAGTATGACTGACTTAGATTAAGATTGTAAAGTTCCTTGGAACTTTAAGGAAAAACAATATGGATGTACTTGTACATACATAAAATACATTTATAGCACACACAATTATGGATGAATCATCTAAACTGTGAATTAACTATGAAGGAAGGAAGGAAGGGAAGGAGGGAGAGGAGGAGAAAGTGGGGGAGGGGATGTGGAGGACAAGAGAGGAATGAAGAAAAAAAGGAACAAATAGGAGATATGAAAACATTAAAACTGCCACAAATCAATGAAAACACCTACATTTTAAAAGCCATCTTATGTCTGGAACCATACAACAATGAAAAGGCCCCATACTATGTATATGGCAAAATGAAAACAGCATTCATCATCAAAAGTCAAGTTTTAGCCACAACTGTTATGGCCAGTAAGCTATCATTTTATGTAAATTTGAGCTGCACGGTGTTGTAAGTTTAAACGCAGTAAAATAATGCTAGTGATTAAAGTGTCACAATCCTGACAAAAGCATGTTGTTAACACTGAAAAAAAAAGGTTGCCCAACAAATGAAATATTTAACAATTTGCAATAAAAGAATAATTGCTTCATCATTTGGAAAAGGAAAGTGACAGATTAATATCCTTTAATGTCTTTGTTAAAGTCTTCAAGTGGTATACACCTCAGAAATTTAAGAAAAAAATTATTCCCCCTTCGAAAGCCTGGAAGAGTTTTAACTTCAGTTTACACTAAACCCATTTTTGTACCATGCATCAACTAGTTTGGTATTGATGATAATTTCTGGTTTTCTATGATCTCCTTCCCTCCTCTCTTCATTACTGCAGTTAATCAAGAGTTACTAACATACGTACACACTAGCACATGCATAATTCTCACCAACATATGAAATTATTAACTAAAAAGTCTTTCTATACAACACGTATACATATTTTATATATTTATTTTTATATATACATGTAAAATATACATATTTGTTCTATTCACTTAAAGAAGTAAAAAATTTATTTTATGCATTTTATAACACTAAAATGCTGAGCGTTACCTCTGCCCTAACAAGAAAAGACATCAAAGGATACAAGCTATGACCAAAATTTAAAAAGCAATAATTTCTTAGCTCTCTACTCACAAAATCTCTTTTTTTCCTCCATACAAAATTGTTGGAGTTCTAAATTTCTATATATTCAATATTCATTATACAATTCAGTAATGTACTTTTTATGAAATAACACATTTTTTGTCTGTCTATAAAGCATATGATACTATACTATCATATAATATATAAAAGAAACTATTTTTTCCCAAAGAGAAAGCATTTATCATCAATTTATTTTCAAAAATGCTGAAGAGCTGAAAGGACGAGTATGTTCATCCGTATGCTCCCTCTTGTGTCCTAATATTCTATCTGAAATTGTGCATTTTATGACATCTTACCTCTGCTGGATGCTGAATTATGTACAAGTGGGTAGAGATGTGTAGAGGATGCACTGGTAGAAATGGACACAAACACACTTTCTGAGGTCGGCTAAAGGGCAGAAAAAAAATGAAAACCTATATGTTTAAAATAAAATTATATAACAATAACCTAAAATTTGAACATAATCTCACTTCATTATATAGATTTGCTAAAGCTGCCTTCTTTTAAAATGATACCAAGAACGAATTTAATCAATCATATTTTCAATATGAGAATTTGAAAAAAGACTCAAGTAAATTTTTTACCATCCATATAGATCAAAGTACCTCAAAAGATCTTGCCTTAATTATCTTCAATGGAAGAATACTCATAAGTCACCACCATTGTCTTTTTATTCATGAAGAAATACTTCTAATAATTTGCATTCCAAATCAAGAACAGATCTCATGTCAAAGAGAAACCTGGCAACTGATCTAAATCATCTGAAGTTGGAGGGAACAAAATGATGATAAAATATTAGAATATAATTACCACCTAGAAGAGAGTTCTAATCAAACTTAGCCATCAGTCAACATGGAGAGCTTACCAATTGTGAGAAGAAACCCAAACGGGCCACCAAAGTATTTTTGGCTAGAATTATATCCACAGAACGCCAGTCTATCCATTTGTTTTCCCTTTTGTTATTGTTTACTTTGTTGTTTTTGTTTTACTTACTTTTTAGTGCTTTACTATTGTTTCAAAAATACTTATTACAAAATTCAGATGGAATAAAAGGGTATACTCCCCATCTCAGTCCTCCAGCCTGGTGCATTCTCTTCCCTAAGGACAACCAGTGATTAGTTTCTTGTGTGTCCTTCCAAAGGTATTGAAGGAATATACATGGATAGTTTACCATTATATCCTATATTTAATATGTGTGTTTATAACATGAAATTCAACAAACGGCCAGATACAGTATATGATGGAAGTAAATTTTCACAGTGGATCACTATTATAGGCAGATGTTACATGCCATTACAACAGTATACAAGTGAATGTTATATTAAAGGGAATTCCCAACAGCATACTTACTACTAGAAAACTGATCACTATCAACTGTTTCCTCAATTTTACTTATGTTGAGTTATAGCCTAAGGTAAGAAATACTTATATTAATAAAACACAGCGTGAGTAAATTGGTTCAATTATATCTACCACCTTACTCTGCAAGAAACTGTCAAAGCTTTGTTCCTGCTGAAGAAATCATCTAGATAATATCTTACGCAGAGGTAGAAATGTATTGTACAACATGACCCCACTTCCCCTCTCCACCACTGAACCCAGAGTGGATGATTAACCAAAGGAAAATCAATATACTTGCTTTCCAATGATGTCTGAAATGATTCCGTGTGACTACTCAGTCCTACAATGGGTTCCTTCTCAGGAATGTGAGCAGATTTATAGGAATGGAGAGTCTTTCAGTGGTCCCAAGAAGACCACTTAAACATAAGTAAACACAGGAGCAGTGACTGATGGGACTACGTATACTGACAAACAGATCAAGGGCTGCAATTAGAAAGGATTTCCCATTCAACAGGAGGAGGAAGAGAATAAGATACATTAGAATTCTAAAAGTTTAAGTTTCTGATTTTTTTTATAAAGATTTTTTTGATGTGGACCATTTTTTTAAAGTCTTTATTGAATTTGTTACAACACTGCTTCTGCTTTATGTTCTGGTCCCTTGGCCCCGAGGCATGTGGGATCTTAGCTCCCCAACCAGGGATTGAACCCACAACCCCTGCATTGGAAGGCAAAGTCTTAACCACTGGACTGTCAGGGAAGTCCCTAAGTTTCTGATTTTTTTATATGAAACTCTGCATATGACTGCAATGCATGATCAGATGTCAGTAAAATTCTTTTATAAAATGTAATTTAAGATCAGATGAAGCCATTTTTAAAAAATCAGAATTTAACTGGATATCAACTTACATATTTATAAATTATATGATTCTAAGAATATGAAAGAGTGCAAAAATGTCATATGTTTTATGTAGGAAGCATCTACATATCAGCAGGGCCAAAGAACTGCAAAACCCAACAAGTAAACAAGCTGAGTGAAAGCTGTAGATTTCTGTGGGGAGCAGAAAACTAGGTAAAATAAACACTAAAAATAACATCTTTAGCTCATGACATATATAGTAATTATAAAAGTCCTCAGTATGACAGGATAGTGCAAAGAACTGCTTTAGCTATTGATAGCTCTGGGTTTCATGTCTGACCAAAACCTCTGTTCATGGGGGGAAAAAAAGTTACCTGGGATAGTAATTTCTTTACTGGAAGGACATGTTTGATCTTTAGGAATATTTAGAATTAAGTAGTTTGGAGAGTTCCGCTTCGAGGATAACAAGGAAAGTTGCTTCAGAGACCCACTCTCCAGTGAAACAAGCAAAACTGACAAATACTGTTTTAAAAAACAACCATTTAAAGTCTCTGGCGGGACTTCCCTGGTGGACAAGTGGTAAAGAAGCCGCCTTCCAATGCAGGGGACGCGGGTTCGATCCCTGGTCAGGGAACTAAGATCCCACATGCCACGGGGCAACTAAGCCTGCATGCCACAACTACTGAGCTCATGAGCCTCAACTACAGGACCTGCGTGCCACAAACCACAGAGCCCATGCACTCTGGAACCTGCATGCCACAACTTGAGAAGAGAAAACCCACACGCCACAACTAGAGAGAAGCCCATGCACCACAAGAGAGAAACCTGCATGCCACAACAAAGAGCCCGCACGCCACAAACAAAAGATTGCACGTGCCTCAACGAAGTTCCCACGTGCTGCAACTAAGACCCAGCACAGCCAAAAATAAATAAAATAAACAAATAAATAATAAATAAATCTTTTTTTAAAAACTTAAAAAAATAAATAAAGCCTCTGGAAATTGTCCTAAGGGCATATTCAAATGAAGAAACATTATTCAAGAAAATCTATGAAAACTTGGTATTGGGATAGTTTGTGGCATTTGAGCCATAACCCATTTACTACCTTGCCCCAGTTTAGGTTGACAGAAACTCCACTCCAGGTAAGTGTGGCCAAGAGAACAGAGCTTCCTCTCAGCTTTCAATCAAAACTTACCATATGTCACAGAGAAAGGCAGACCATCAGCATTTCTCATCCTTCCAACTCCAAATTGAAGAAAATAAATTCCTGGTGAGTGTGGCCAACAGAGCAGTCTCCCTTCCTCCACCCAGCCTCCACTTAAAAAACAGAAGCTTTACCACAGTGCAGTAGGCTGAAAATGCTGGGACCCCAACCGTTCTCACCCCAGTTCACTTGTAGGACAGAAGTTCTACACCAGAAGCAGCAAGTCAGAGGCTACTGACCAGCCCTGTGCCCAGAACAGTGGCTCAGAGAATCCACCCTAGAGGAGAGGCAGACTATAAGAAAAGAGAGCTCTGAAGCTCTCCCCAAAGTAACTGACTTTATTTGAAATGGAGTGTGAGAAGTTCAAGCCTAAGGGTGCTCTCAAAAACAATAACTCTTCTTAATTAAGAGCAACAGCTAAATCATAGGCCAGCTAGTTTATCAGAAAGAACCATGGAAAGAGACAGCTAAGAAGAACACACATGCAGTCAGAAAAAAACTCAGAGTGGCCTCAAAAACTACCCCTCTCCAAATTTAACTGGATCAGACTGCTGAGCAATTTATTCTCCAGGGCACTGTATCGAAATGATAAAATGATCAACTGATAATTAGTGGAGCCTAATGGACAGGATGCAATACCAAAAGAAGAAGGCAGCTTTAAAGAAAGATGTTGTAAAGAGATACTCAAAGATAATCTGCTAAAATCATTGTAATACTGGTGGTGTTTGCACAACTTTGCTAATATAACAGAAAACCTCTAAATTATACACTTTAGTAGGATAAATGCCATGGTCTGTGAATCGTATCTTAATAAAGCTGTTTTTTTTTTAAATATAAAAATGCAATGAAAAAAGAATGTTCAACCTAATTAGTAAGAAAGAGGCATTTTACCACTATTTGACATCATGTTACGTTAAGGTGGGTTTCCTTCTCTACAGTGTAAGCTACCTAAGAGCAAGGACTTGACCTACTTTTTTCACTTTTATATCCCAGCACCTAGCATAGTCAGCTATCAATAAATACTGTTGAATACATGAGGGAATACCTTTGCATTCCCTCTTACCTCAACCTTGAAATTCCTTTCTCCTCCTACACAATTTCTTATCCTATCCTTTCATTTTCTTGCATATCAAATACTGATCTCTCCCTCACTTCCTCTCTAGTACTAAAGCAATTAGTTTGTATTATAAATGAAATTCAGAGTCTCAGATCTTCCTTTGACATTTTTGTTGTTTTGTTTCCTTTTGGCCACAATGTCCAGCTTGCAGGATCTTAGTCCCCCAACCAGGGATCGAGCCTGGACCCTGGCAGTGAAAGCTCCAAGTCCTAACCACTGGACCACTAGGGAATTCCCTCAGATCTTCCTTTGCTATCATTTGTGATCCTTTTGGTAAGCAATACCATATAGGGGGCCAAAATATTTACTGAAGAAAATATTTACTTAAAAAAAAAAAACAGCTAAGCACTTTACGTACAAACACTGTAACTGTGATTTAAGCTAAACCTAATTGTTTTGGTTTATGCTTTAACATGCTCATAAAATATCATTACCCATTTATTTGAAAGCATGTCCCCTTTATTAACCTTATTAATTAATTAAGAATTTTGCTTATTTATTATTAACAGCAATTTTTCTCATACTTTCCTACTCCACAATTGTCTGCATGTACTATGCTGGTGACTAGCTATCCAAATGTTAAACCATCTCTTACCAAACTAGTGAATAAGTGCAGAGAAATTGCTCTCCTCAATTTAAAATCTTTTTCCAAAAGAATAAAATACTTAGGAATAAACTTAACTAAGGAGGTGAAAGATCTGTATATTGAAAACTATAAGACATTAATGAAAGGAAATGCAGAACACACAAATAAATGGAAAGATATTCTGCACTCGTGGATTGCAAGAATTAACATTTTTTAAATGTCCATACTACCCAAAGCAATCTACAGATTCAATGCAAACCCTATCAAAATTCCAATGACATTTTTCACAGGAATAGGACAAAAATTCCTTAAATTTGTATGGAACCATTAAACCAAACAGCCAAAGCAATCTTGAGAAACACAAATAAAGCTAGAGGCATCGTGTGCCTTGATTTCAAACTATACTAACAAAGCCCTAGTATTTAAACAGTATTATACTGACATAAAAACAAACATAGATCAACAGGACAGAACACAGAGCCTAGAAATATACCCATGCATGTATGGTCAATTAACTACAAAGGAGCCAAGAATATACAATGGGGAAAGGACAGTCTCTTCTAAATGGTGTTAGGAAAGTTGGACATACAGATGAATGAAAATGGACTACTATCTTATACCATACACAAAAATCGACTCAAAATGGTTTAAAGACTTGAGTGTAAGACTGGAAACCATAAAACTCCTAGAAGAAAATATAGGCAGTAAGCTCCTCGACTTAGGTCTTGGTAATGATTTTTTTAATCTGACACCAAAAGCAAAAGCAAAAGCAGAAATAAACAAGTGGGACTACATCAAACTAAAAAGCTTCTGCACAGAAACAGAAACTATCAACAAAATGAAATGACAACCTACAAACTGGGAGAAAATATTTGAAAATCATATATCTCATAAGGGGATATAAAGAGCTCATACAACTCAAGAGCAAAAAAAAAAAAAAACAAACAATCCAATTGAAAAATGGGCATAAAATCTGAACAGACATTTTTCTAAAGAAGATATACAGATGGCCAACAGGTACATGAAAAGATGCTCTACATCATTAATCATCAGGGAAATGCAAACCAAAACCACAATGAGATATCACCTCACATCTGTTAGAATGGCTACTGTCAAAGAGAATAGCAATAAATGCTGGAGAAGGTGTAGAGATAAGGGAACCCTCCTACACTGTTAGTGCAAATATAAATTAGTGCAGCCACTATGGAAAATAGTATGGAGATTCCTTAAAAAATTAAAAATAGAACCACTATATGATCCAGCAATTCCCCTTCTGGATATTTATCTAAAGAAAATGAAAACACTAAATCAAAAAGATATCTGGGCTTCCCTGGTGGCGCAGTGGTTGAGAATCTGCCTGCTAATGCAGGGGACACGGGTTCGAGTCCTGGTCTGGGAAGATCCCACATGCCGCGGAGCAACTAGGCCCGTGAGCCACAACTACTGAGCCTGAGCGTCTGGAGCCTGTGCTCCGCAACAAGAGAGGCCACAATAGTGAGAGGCCTGCGCACTGAGATGAAGAGTGGCCCCCGCTTGCCTCAACTAGAGGAAGCCCTCGCACAGAAACGAAGACCCACTACAGCCAAAAAATAAATAAATAAATAATAATTAAAGGTGCTATTAAAAAAAAAAAAAGATATCTGCATTCCCATGTTCAGTGCAGAATTATTTATAATAGCCAAGATATGGAAACAGACGAAGTGTCCATTAGTGGGTGAATGGATAAATAAATTGTGATATATATGCAATGGAATATTATTCAGCCATAAAAAAAGAATGAAATCTTGCCATTTGTGACAACATGGATGGACCTCCAGGGCATTATGCTAAGTGAAATAAGTCAGACAGAGAAAGATTAATACCATATGATCTCTCTTATATATGGAATCTTTAAAAAAACATAACAAAACAAAAAAACCTAAGCTCATAGATACAGAGAAAAGATTGGTGGCTGCCAGAGGCAGGGGATGGAAGGGGGAGAAATGGATGAACTGTTTTTGTATATTTTAGTTTAAAAAAATTGAACAAAAAAGTAAGTAAAATTTTTAAATAAAAATAAAATCTTTTTCCAAAGAACAAAAAATCTCCCTACATTCAAACTTAATCCTTGAAGGTTTAAATATTTCAACTCAATAATGGATTAAATAATTTGTAAATTCAACAAAATTTTATTCAAATATTTACTGTACATCTAACTATGTACCAGACACTAGGCACTTGGGACAATAAAAGAGAGAAAGATTACTGCTTTCATTGAATGTGTATGTTTTCACTGTGTCAGAAAAAATTTTTTAAAAGTTCCTTGCTTTCTATGAACTATTATGGATGATAGGAAAAAAACAGATCAGATAACTACACATCAAAACTTATTATTATTTATCATTATTAATAAATAATGAACATTCATCTTAAAATAAAAATCAAACTACTTCTAGAATTTATATAGATCTAAGGAAGAAAAATTAATATCTGAATAAATATCAACTGGTAAATTGGGTATAGGTTTAGGGAGTAACTATTAAGATATGTCACTGACAATACCATTGTCTTGCTATGTGATCCTGACTGTGTCAGAGGTTTTCAATTTCCTTCTTCATAGAACTAGTAATAAGGCACCAAGAAAGTTCTGGTGAATAACTACTGAATCACAGGCAAATGTAATAAAAATGTAATCATTTATGACTATTTTTCAACTAACTTATAACAGAATGACCAAAGTAAGAGCTGAGATTTTTCCCTCTTCTACACTTACAACACATTGAAATGTATTATAAATACTGTTTTCTATCACTGGGGTTTATCTTCTTTAAAATCTATACAACCAATTAATGTTAATTATATTCTTAACATATAAATGGAATTTTCAAATAATTTCCCTGAACAAATTTTATGAAATAAGCTTTTTCTTCTTTTCTCAACAAGGTTGTAGAAATAAATACGTAAGCTTTCTGTCAGACTAGGACTGACTGGCTTCTGAAGTGAATGCTGTAAAACAGGGGTAATCTGTCACTCTGGGTATGCTATCTTTGACAGCCTGCAGGGAAATAAAATTATATCTGACATATGACTAGAGATGCTAAAACCTACAAAAACATCTTCCAAAAGTTTAATTAATATTTGAAAGTTTAATTAATTTCTAACATAATATTCACTGAAAGCTATTTTTCTCATAGTACTAATAAGGCATACTTTAAAGATTAGTGAATACGGGACTTCCCTGGTGGCACAGTGGATAAGAAACCACCTGCCAATGCAGGAGACACAGGTTTGATCCCTGGTCAGGGAAGATCCCACATGCCGCGGAGCAACTAAGCCCGTGCGCCACAACTACTGAGCCTGTGCTCTAGAGCCCACGTGCCACAACTACTGAGCCCACGTGCTGCAACTGCTGAAGCCCCCGCGTCTAGAGCCCGTGCTCCACAATAAGAGAAGCCACCACAAAGAGAAGCCCACGCAACGCAACAAAGAGTAGCCCCCACTTGCCACAACTAGAGAAAGCCCGCACGCAGCAATGAAGACCCAACACAGCCAAAAATAAATAAAATTAAATCTTTAAAAAAAAAAGATCAGTGAATAGATTTACAAGAATCACTATCTTAAAAAGAATTTCTTTTACCCACTAAACAAAAGCAAATGTAGAACCCAGAAAGATAACACACCTCAAATTTTCCAACACTCAACAAAAAATTTTTAGTCCCATAGAGTGAAAAAGCAAAGAACAAAGAGTTTCATTACTTTTCAATAGATCAGTTGAATAGATACACTGCATTACACATAAAAATGGCAACAACTTTCTAATTTTAAAACAGACTTTGAAAAACGAAATGCCACAGTGCCCTCTACTGTCACTTTAAATAAACAAATAATCTGTAAAATAAACTCTAGGTTTTACATTTTTGAAACTATATCCAATATAATCAATGAAAGAAGAAACAGTTTTTCATTATTAATATAATATTATAATAAAATTTCATCTCATAAAGAGAAGCAATCTCAACCATGTCTGATTGCTTCAAGTGTAAAAAAATGATATTCTCATAACCCCTTAAATCTGTTTTTTATCACTACATTATTTTATTTTATAAATGCCTTCAGTAGAGGAACAATAGACTTAGGAAAAAAAATCACTGTCATAGGAGAGGAAGTAACTCTCTAAAGACAATAATATCTTTAGATGAGACATATTGACCTAGGCATGCTTAGAAGAGTGGTATCCAAAGTGAGTTAAGTAAAATATCCCAATGGGGTGCAAAAAGATAGTATCAATATTATCACTTCTATTTTTAATTAAACAACTAATATTTAGTACATAGAATAACACTCCCTCTGTGGGATGTATATCACATGGTAATGTGTCAGGATATGCAGTATCCTAATAGAAAAGAAGGAGTTTCAAAACATGAAGTGTTAACAACAGTACCCTCAAAGAAACTATATATACCCACAAAGAGTCTATACTGAAGAAATTCTAATTACATAATCACAAATAAACAAGTATATGGCAGAGCTGTTCCTTTCTTACAGCTACTTCAAACTCTTCATTAGAGTTAATAAATCTAATCAGATGACAATAACTTTAAAAAGTAGAAATTATAAAGATTATTTGAACTGTGAAATCACATCTTACTATCAGTAAGTTACTATCATAAACCTTACTGTAAGTATATATTATGTCTCAAAATTACTAAATAATAAGACTAGGACTCCATCACAATTAGTAAAACATTTTAAATAGTTTATTTCACCATTATCTCTTCCCTTTTATCTATGTTTTTTTATGGTTGAAGAGGCAAGTCATACATTAGTATATGATAAATGTATATTATCATAGATAAATATGTATACCTATTAGAATTACATCCTAAATATTTTAACTAACTGTGGTATGTATTCAAAATAATTTAGAGATCACTGGCCTAGAGATAAGCTTGTTCCTACTACAAGATCTATAACTAAGGAAAAATTTAGTAAGTGTTATTATAATTAAAGAAGCCTTCAGAGGAGCCAATGCTTGGAAAACAAAAGCCTTGTGTCCAGAGAGATGACTATATACAGCATCTATATAAAGCCCCTACTAGAGCTGCAATGACAAAGTGACAGATCAACTGAGAATCTTGTCATAAAGTAATCATCTATAGTCAATTATCCTATTATTTACTTTGTCTTCTTATATAGAAATAAAACAAATATAAAAAAATAAACATCTTTCTTAATAGCAAGTTAAGTAAATCACTCTTTGCTCTAAAAACTCTTACTTTATACTTTCATAATTTGTCTTAAATATTTATTACATAGACATGTTTTCCCTCACATTCAATTCACTATGAATTCTAGAAGAAACAATTTCTTAATTATTTTTCTATGACCCAAGCTGTGCCTTTACTGGATACTGAATTAATAATGATTGAATGAACAAAGACTACCCATATGATTCATCAAATTAAGCCTCCAGGTCCATGTGCAGCAGAATTCTATGCTCCTTAGCCATTGGTCAACTAAAGGGAACAGCATGAATGGCCATCCTGACAAGCAAGGGGTCAGAGGTTAAATTGTCCCAAGGGCCAGCTATAGCTCAGTAGAGATATTTTACAAAGAATAGCATAGAATGAAGGGACCATGTTACTAGAAAACATTTTCATTTTCTTTATTCTTTCTTCTCCTTTCCCTTGCCTAAAAGCTGTCTATATTTTAAAATGCAGATTTGGAATACCTGATTTATTAAGGAAATATTCCTCCTAAATTTATATAAAGGTCCATTTCTTCAAAAGAGAATTGAGAATTTTCTTTGATATAAGAGAGAAAAATACATAAGGTTTAAGATAGGGTTACTTTACTACATAAGAGAACACAATAATGCTATGAATAAGCCGATTTTGATGTCCCTAAAAAAAGTATTTTTCATCAATGGAATATTTATTTGTAGCTGGAAAGTGAGTATTTTAAAAGTCCTAGGATTATAAAATCTCCATCATGAGGCAATTTAATTATGGTGACCTGCAACATTAACACATGCAAAGTTATTTACTTGCCCTTAATCTCTGAATCTAGAAAAACAACCCAAACAGGGAAGAAGTTGACTAACTACAAAATAAACCAATTTCATAAATAATAATAATGATAATTCATGGAGGAGAAAAAGAACAAGGGAGGAGGGAGAAAAAGAACGAGGGAGGAGGGAGAAAAAGAGGGGAAGGAAGAAAGGAGAAGGAAGAGGAGGAAAGAGAAAAAGATAAGAGATGAGAACAAGGAGGAAAGGGAAAGAGGAAGAGTTTAACAACTGCACAACTTTGTGCATATGTGCATATGCTATAGGCACTATGCTAAATACTTTACCTTCATTTAATTCTTACAAAACCTGTCAAAGAAAGGTAGTATAGGGCTTCCCTGGTGGCGCAGTGGTTGAGAGTCTGCCTGCCAACGCAGGGGACGCGGGTTCGAGCCCTGGTCTGGGAAGATCCCACATGCCGCAGAGCGGCTGGGCCCGTGAGCCACAATTACTGAGCCTGCGCGTCTGGAGCCTGTGCTCCGCAGCAAGAGAGGCCGCGACAGTGAGAGGCCCGTGCACCGCGATGAAGAGTGGACCCCGCTTGCCACAACTAGAGAAAGCCCTTGCACAGAAATGAAGACCCAACACAGCCATAAAATAAAATAAATAAATAAATAAATAAAAATTAAAAAAAAAAAAAAAAAAAAAGAAAGGTAGTATTATTGCCCTAATTTACAGATGAAGAAACCAAGGCTATGAAAGGTTAAATAACTTTCTCAAGAGAAAACAGAGCTGGGGCTAGAACCCTGTTCTAATTCCAAAGTGTATGCCCTTAATCAATACATTTTGTTGATTCCATAAAAGCATTTAATGTCAATGAAAAGTCTTAACATAACTCTGTAGAGCTGCCCTAGGTCCCAGAAGGCCTAGCACTAAAATTAAAATATTTGGTGATAAATAAACCTAACAGTCTGAAAGAGACAAGGAAGAAGCAAAAAGTCAAAGTCAAAGAAAGCTCAAAGAAAGAACATTCCATCCAAAAGCAGTAGAATACACATTCTTTTCAAGTGCATATGGAACATTCTCCAGGATAAATCACATGCTAGGCTACAAAACAAGTCTCTACAAATTTAAGATGACTGAAACCATATCAAGCATCTTTTCTAACCACAAAGATATGAGACTAAAAATCAAGTACAATAAAAAAAAATTGCAAAAAACACAAACACATGGACACTTAACAATATGCTACCAATGTGTCACTGAAGAAATCAAAGAGAAAATCAAAAAATATCTGGAGACATATGAAAATGGAAACACAACAATCCAAAATCTATGGGAAACAGCAAAAACAGTTCTAAAAGGAAGGTTTATAGCAATACAAGCCTATCTCAGGGAATAAGAAAAATCTCAAACAATCAATCTAGCCTTACATCTAAAGGAAGTAGAAAAAGAACAACAAAACCCAAAGTTAGTAGAAGAAAAGAAATACCAAAGATCAGAGCAAAAATACAATTGATCTTTGAACAGCATGAGTTCAAACTGCGTGGGTCTCCTTGTACGCAGATTTTTTTCAATAAATTTGTATTACAGTACTACAAGATCTGTGACTAGTTGAATTCACAAATGCAGAACCACAGATAGGAGGGCCAACTGTACAGTTATGTGCAGATTTTCCACTGTGCGGAGGGTTGGCACACCTAACACTTGCGTTGTTCAAGGGTCAACTGTAAATGAAATAAAAACTAAAAAAAAAAAGAAAATATCAATGAAACTAAGACTGGTTCTTTGAAAAGATAAACAAAATTGATAAACCTTTAGCCAGACTCATCAAAAAATAATAAGAAGTGGACCCAAATAAATAAAATCAGGGACTTCCCTGGTGGCCTAGTGGTTAGGATTCCAGCATTTCACTGCAGTGGCCTGGGTTCAAACCCTGGTTGGGGAAAATCCTGCAAGCTGAATGGTGTGGCCAAAAAAAAAGGAAATAAAATCAGAAATGAAAGGGAAGAAGTAAAAACCAACACCATAGAATACAAAGAATCATAAGGGATCACTATGAACACCGATATAATACTATATACACCAATAAAATGTACAACTTAAGAAAAATGGAAAAATTTCTAGAAACATACAATCTCCCAAGACTGAATCAGGAAGAAATAGAAAATATCAATAGACTAATTAACATCAACAAAATAGAATCAGTAATAAAAAAAATTCCCACCAACAAAAGTCACGGACCAAACAGCTTCACAGGTAAATTCTGCCAAACAGTTAAAGAAGAGTTAACACCTTTGCTTCCTAAATTATTCCAAAAATTTGAAGAAAAAGGAATGCTTCCAAACTTATTCTATGAGGCCAGCTTCACCCTGATACCAAAATCAAAGACACAACAAGAAAAAAATTACAGGCCAATATTACTGATGAACATAGAAACAAAACTCCTCAACAGTGTAGCTGATTCACTTTGTTATAAAGCAGAAACTAACACACCATTGTAAAGCAATTATATTCCAATAAAGATGTTAAAAAAAAAATCCTCAACAAAATATTAACCAACCAAACTCAACTATACATTAAAAGGAACATACACCATGATCAAGTAGGACTTATCTCAGGGATGCAAAGATGGTTCAATATCCACAAAGCTATCAGTGTGACAGACCACATTAACAAATTTAAGAATAAAAATCATATGATCATCTCAATAGATCCAGGAAAAGCTTTTGACAAAATTCAACATCAATTTATGATAAAAACTCTCAAGAAAGTGGATATATAAGGAACATATCTCAACATAATAAAGGCTTTTATGAAACACCTACAGCCAACATCATACTCAAAGGTAAAAAGCATTTTCTCTAATATCAGCAACAAGACACAGATGCCCACTCCCACCACTTTTATTCAACATAGCCCTAGCCACAGCAATCAGAAAAGAAGAAATAAAAGGCATCCAAATTGGAAAGCAAGAAGTAAAATGTCACTGTTCACAGATTACACAATACCATATATAGAAAATCCTAAAGGCACCACCAAAAAAACTATTAGAGCTAATAAATGAATTCAGTAATGTTGCAGGATACAAAATTAATGTAAAGAAACCTGTTGCATTCCTATACACTACCAATGGACTTTTAGAAAAAAAGTTTCAGAAAAAAATCCCATTTATAATTGCATCAAAAAGAATAAAATACCTAGGAATAAATCTAACCAAGGAGGTGAAAGACCCATACACTGAAAACCATAAGACATTGATGAAACAAACTGAAGATGACACAAGCAAATGGAAAGATATACCATGCTTACGGATTGGAAGAATTAATACTGTTAAAATGATCATACCATCCAAGGTAATCTACAGATTTAATGCAATCCCTATCAAAATACCAATGACATTTTTCACAGAACTGGAACAAATAATTCTAAAAATTTTTATACCAGGACAAAAGACCCTGAATAGTCAAAACAATCTTGAGAAAAAAGAACAATCCTGGAGGTATAACGCTCCTTTATTTCGAAGTACACTACAAAACTACAGTCATCAAAACAGTATGGTATGGCACAAAAAACGGACACATACATAAATGGAACAGAATAGAAAGCCCAGAAATAAACCAATTACTCTATGACAAGAAGGCAATAATATACAATTGGGCAAAGACAGCCTCTTCAATACTGGTGTTGAGAAACCTGGACAGCTACATGCAAAAGGATCAAACTGAACTACTTTCTCACACTATATACAAAAATGAACTCAAAATGGATTAAAGACTTAAATGTAAGACCTGAAATCATAAAACTTCTAAAAGGCCCGTGCACCACAACTACTGAGTCTGAGCTCTAGAACCCACGAGCCACAACTACTGAGCCCACGTGCCACAACTACTGAAGCCCGTGTGCTCTAGAGCCCGTGCTGCGCAACAAGAGAAGCCACCACAATAAGAAGCATGCGCACCACGACAAAGAGCAGCCCCTGCTCGCCGCAACTCAAGAGAGCCTGCGTGCAGCAATGAAGACCCAACTCAGCCAAAAATAAATAAATAAATAAATAAATAAAATTTATTTTTAAAAATAAATAAATATATAAATAAAACTTCTAAAAGAAAACATAGGCTGTATGCTTTGACATGGGTCTTAGCACTATTTTTTTGGATACATTTCCTCAGGCAAGGGAAACAAAAACAAAATAAACAAAGGGATTACATCAATCTGAAAAGTTTTGGCACAGCAAGGGAAACTATTAACAAAACAAAAAGGTATTCGGAACTCTCTGTACTATTTTTACAACGTGTAAGTCTAAAATTATTTTTCAGGTAAAATTAAATCAATCAGTAGCCAAATTCCAACTCCTATACTCCAAAAGAAAGTAATAATAATAATGAGTCATCATTGCCACTGTAAAACTTGTACATACTACATTAGATTCTCCTCTGAAAGAATTCATTATTTGTTGAGAGGGTGGTAAAAATGGATAAAGGGGGTCAAAAGGTACAAACTTTCAGTGATAAAATAAATTGCACATTTGAAAGTTGCTAAGAGAGTAGATCTTAAAAGTTCACATCACAAGAAAGAAAACTTTTCTTTAACTATTTAAGGTGACAGATGTTAACTAGACTTACTGTGGTGATCATTTTGCATTGTATATAAATATCAAATCATTATGTTATAAACCTGAAACTAACATAAGGTTATATGTCAATTATACCTCAATAAAAATATAAAAAAGAATCCATGTTTTGCTGGAGCAATGGTAATTGCTGCATTTTTTCAGTGATTTCTTCATTTGAGGGTTTGCATTAAAGATTCAATTTCAAGTACATTAAGGGTGATATACATGCTTTGTTAACTACTCAGATAACTGTGTACCTTCAATTTTGTGGAAATTGGAACTCTTGTACATTGCTGATGGGAATGTAAAATGGTTGCAGCTGCTATGGAAAACAGCTTGGCAATTCCTCAAAAAGTTAAACACAGAACTACCATATGACCCAGCAATTCCACTCCTAGGTATATATCCAAAAGAATTAAAAGCAGGAACTAGAATAAATATTTGTATACCAACGTTCATGGCAACACTATTCACAATACCCAAAAAGTGGAAACAAACCAAGTGTCCATCAACAAAAGAATGGATAACAGATAAATTAAGATGGCATATACATACAATTCAGCCATAAAAATGAAATTTTGATATATGCTATAACATGGATGGACCTTGAAAGCATTATTCTTAGTGAAATGTCAGACAGAGAACGAATATTGTATGATTATACAAAGTATCTAGAATAGGTAAATTCATAGAAACAGAAAGGAGAATAGAGATTACCAGGGGCTGGGGGGAGGAGGGGATGAGAAGATATTATTTAATGGGTACAGAGTTTATACTGGGGATGATGAAAATTTTCTGGGTATAGATAGTAGTGATAGTTACACAACATTATGAATGTATTTAATGCCACTGAATTGTACACTTATAAACGGTTCAAATGATAAATATGTTATATACATATTAACATGATTTTTTTTTTAATTGACCTGCCAAGTAACAGATTTACATAAACAAGTAGATAATACACATCTCTTTTTTTAAGACTTTTTTTTTTTTTACAGCTGTTTTAGATTCACAGCAAAATTGACGGGAAGCTACAGAGATTTTCTATATACCCCCTGCCCCAAGACATGCATAGCCTCCCCATTATCAATATCTCCCATCAGAGTGGTACATTTGTTACAAATGATGAACCTACACTGACAGTTTGCATAGACTTTTAAAAATAATTTCTAACTCTCTATTGAGCCTCTGTTGAGTCACGGTCATTATATTTTTTTCCTTTAATTCTTTGAACCTATTATAAGAGTTGCTTTGAAGTATTTTTCTACTATATCCAAAATCTGGATCCACTCAAAGACAGTTTCTATTTGCTGTTGTTTTCCCTGTATGTGAGTCACACTTTCCTGTTTCTTTGCATGTCTAGTAAGCTTTGGTTAAAAACTAGACGTTTTAGACAATATAGTGTAGAAACTCTGGATTCTATTTAATTTTTCTGGTTGCTGTTCTTTGGAAACTTGCCTGGACTTAACCTGCAGACTCCCTCCTCTTGTAGTGTGCAGTCACTGGTATGTCTGTTCAGTATTTTTTTTCTTTTTTTAATTCTTATTTTTATTTATTCCTAGGGGTCACACCTGTGAGATCAGACACATTTCTATCAGGTCAATCTCTCTAACTCTTTGCAAGGTCAGGAGAATCATTCCATACCTTTCCATTTTTTTCCTTCATTAATCCTGGAACACTTCTACTTACTTCACTTCACTGCTCCCTTTTTCCCCACAACTTTTCCACTAGGCTTCCAGCAGACGAAAAACAAGAAACAAGCAAACTAAAAACTCAGCAGAGAAAAAAAAAAAAAAATCCTATCAATCAATAATACCTTCAAATTTGCCTTTCTAATTGAAATGTGAAGAGCCACCAAGAGAAATGAGAAGCTGACCATAGGCAGGTAAAGGATTCAGGAGGTAAAAGGTGGACCTTAAAAAAGACAATAATTAAAATTGCCCATCCCAAAATAATTAAAAATAGCCATGGACAAAGGAAAAGGAAAAGAATCTATGGATTAGAAGAAGGCAAAGGAACGCCTCACTGGAAGTATGTATTCTATGCAATAGGAAAACAAAGAAAGTCATACTGTTCATTTCAGTATAATTCATTATTATGTGATCCAGTAATGAAAATATGAAAGTTAAAGCAGCTCTGCCTCTACTACGCACCTGACCTTAAGAATATATAAAAGAGAAAAACTATTTAAATCACAAAGTTGTCTTATATAGTAAATAAAAACGTACATGTAAGAAAGCACTTTGTAACCTGTGAAGTCTTTTAAAATAATGCCAAATTTATTTAGATACAGAGAACAAACAGGTTGTTGCCAGAGGGGAGGTGGGTGAGAGGATAAGTGAAAAAGGTGAGGGAAATACAAGATGTACACACTTCCAGTTACAAAATAAATGTTACCTGTATGAAATGTACAGTGTGAGGAATACAGTCGATAATTATGTAATATCTTTGTATAGTGACAATGGTAACTAGACTTATCGTGGTGATCATTTTCTAATGTATAGAAGTATCGAATCACTATGTTGTACACCAAGAACTAACATAGTGCTGAAGGTCAATTATACTTCAAGAAACAAACAAACTTAAAGGAAAAGATCAGATTTGTAGTTACCAGAGGCGAGGAGTGGTGACAGCGGGAGAACTGGATGAAGGTGGTCAAAAGGTACAAACTTCTAGTTGTAAGATAAATAAGTATCAGGGATATAATGTACAACATAATATAATTAACACTGCTGTACATTATAAATGAAAGTTGTTAATCAAGTAAATCTTGGGACTTCCCTGGTAGTCTAGTGGTTAGGATCTGGCACTTTCACTGCCGTGGCCCAGGTTCAATCCCCGGTCGGGGAACTGAGATCCCACAAGCCACGCAGAGCGGCCTAAATAAATAAATAAATAAATAAAGTAAATCCTAAGAGTTCTCATCACAAGGAAAAATTTTTTTTCTTTTTCTTTTATTTTTTATCTACATAAGATGATAGATGTTCAATAAACTTAATCATTTCATGGTGTATGTAAGTCAAATCATTTTACTGTACATCTTGTACAGTGCTGTACGTCAATTATACCTCAATAAAACTGGAAGAAAAAAATAAAATACATCACATATTTTAAAAAATAAATGAAAAAGACAAATTTTAGACTAGACTATTAAGGAATATATTTTCTCACTACATAAGCACTAACAGAGCTATGAATTATTAATTTGGGGCAAATGTAAACATACTTAAAAAATTAATGTGCTTTGATATTCTTTGAAGAAAACGTCTATCTATCACAGGGTAATAATAATGTTCGTATTTTTCTTGGGGAAAATAAATCAAACACTTAGAAAGCTCTAAAGTGGTTTCTTAAAATTGGTCACTCCTCTTTGGAGACTTAATTAAGAAAAAAATTTCCTCTTGAGATATATCATCTTTGCTCAACTTTGAACATATGATTAGCTTGCACAGTAATTTGTAAATCAGTTAGCTTCCCACATATCTTAGGAACGAACTAGTTCAAAGAATAAACATATTTTCTATATTAACAAGAAATAACAAATTAACTTAGTTAATGCACAAAGAATTAAATTTGCAGACCACCAAAATTTTTACCCTAAAAATTACCGTCAATAATCTAGTTTATTTTAAATTTACCAAAACAGTTGGTTTTCTAAGTGTTGATACCAATTCAACAATCTTAATTATTGTAAACTAATTGCTTTGGGAATTACCATTTTTCACTTCTACCTGCAAAACCTGCAGACTGATTTACCCTCCTGCTCAGGCTGACCAGCCCACAATGACATACATGAGACCCAGATCAAAAAGCCAATGCCTATGAGAGGCAGGCAGTTAATCATAGTTGAATTAAGCAGGAATGACTGGGAGCAATGATGACCTGGACAGATCACACCCAGTCTAAAGGCACAACCAATACTCTGCGCAGCCAACTACTGCTCAGGAAGTTGGCCCCCGAGCTGCTAGATCTTCCCATTCTCACAGAAAAGAGAAATCTGGATTTTGATATAAAACATCTTCATTTTTAACTATTAGCAACTGGTAATTTAAAACTGGTAAAAATATAGTTTTAAACAAAACATCTGTGGGACTTCCAGTTTGTGGCTCCTGTATTCTTCTTAAACACCTGCAAACTTCCCTGCTTCGCTTTCTCATTATTTTATCCCCATCACCTTCTTCTCCAGAATAGTCAAGCCTAAAGAATACGGAAAAGGTTAAGAAATGGAATAAAGAAGCTAGACGTTGTTAAAGGATACAAAGTTGGAACTAGAAGGGGAATAAATGCTGGAGATCTAATGCACAGCACTGTGATATAGTCAACAATACTGTCTAATATACTTCAAAGTTGCTAAGAGGATACATCTTAAATCTTCTCAGCACAAAAAAAGAAATGATAATTAGGTGACAACAGCTAACCACTACCAGTGATAATCATACTGCAATACATAAATGTATCAAATCAATAGGATGTACACCTTAAACTTATATAAAATTATACAACAAATATATCTTAATTTTTATTTTAAAAAAAAGGAGCTAAAGAACACCAAAGCTCAGGAATCTTGTTACTAAGCTTGAATTAAACATACTTCAGCTTAAAAAGTATGAAAATCAGAGCTACTCCTGCAGCCTTAGGGGCTCCACTTCAACTAGTGACTACATCCACTCAGCAAACAAAATCATAAGGGGTTCTTCAGCAAGCGTGGAGCATAGAGCAAAGCCAAGCATTTGCAAGAGCTTGGGAGCCAAGCGGACTGGAGCTGGAGACCCAACTCTGCTACTTGATTGTTACCTCTACCTCCTTATCATTTAAAAGCTAACGATATCATCAATTCTAGAATGCTGTTATGAGAAATAAATAAAATATTATACATAAAGCACCTAGGCTTGGTGAATAACCTGCAGATGACCAGTGCTTAATAAACGGGTGCCAAATATATTGATGTGGCTTATTATAATCCTTACAACTTTGTACTTTTGTAAGAAGAAAGCACTGGAGAGAGAAAATTTTCTGTCTCAGGGCCTATCTGTGTCAGTTTGTGTACATGTTCTCCCTGCTGTCTTCCTCCCTCAGACAAATTAAAAAATACTCTGTATTTAGACATTATTCCATTATTCTTATGATCAATGAATTTCAAGTGGTTTCTAACTCTTGTCCTCAGGCAGGAATATAAACAGAAGAGATAAAAAAATAATTAAGATGTCTGGCATTTTACTGGAATAAGGCCCTAACTCTTCCCAGTCAAGCCTTTTACCATTGTTTCACCATTCAGTTTGCATTTTTCTTAATATATAAAACACAGTACAAATTGTGATAAAAGCCACCTATAGAAATCAAGCTGTAACCTTCATTCAGATATAAAAATACTTCAGTGGCTGTTTTGTTGGGTTCTAGTGCTTTAGGCTCAAACTCCCTAACACAGTCTATTTGGCCCTTCCCAGTGCAACCACAATTAATCTCTGCGGACTCGTCTCTCCTTCCTTTCTGCCAAGCTCTCCAAATACACTGTACTCTATACAATGTACTCCTGTACATGCTGTTCCTTCTAACAGGGACACACTTTTTATAAAATCTGTATCTTGCAATAACAAATTAGTTTGGGATCTTTTAAAGAATATTTCATTAATGTTTAAGATATGTTGTATTTCTAACGAGCAAGATTCTGCTGAGAAGTTAAATTGAGTTTGCACTTCCTGAACAAAACCAATCTCTAGAACTCTTTAGGCTGTGACAATTATAGTAATGTGTTTAGAGAAATGAATAGCGTTTTAAATAAATGGCCAAATAATTGTGACTTACTGATCACTCAAATCTAAGAATGCATTTTAATTTTAAAAACTATTATAAGCATAAATGTAAAGAAGTTCACTCAGGGAACTAGTTAAAACCCTAACCACCTAATAAAATAAAATATAAAGAGCTATAAATATTATACTGATGACACCTAAATATTCTCCATAATTCTAGAACTGCACTCTAACCAATTAAAACAAACAAAATGCATAGCATGCCAAGGGAGACAAGAGTCTTTAAAAGGTAGAAAATTTCACTAGAAAAAAACAAAGTGCAGAAATGTCAGAATGAATTATAATTCTAAAGGATTAACTAAATGAAACTGAAACCAAGCTAAAATCCAGCAAGTCATTTTTAATTTTTAAACAGTAGATCAGGTTAGAGGGTAGAGAGGGATGAAAAGGCAGAGGCAAGAGGATTTTTAGGGCAGTGAAAACACTCTGTATGCTATCAATACTATAATAGTAGATATATGTTATTACAAATTTGTCCAAACTCAAAATATGTATAACACCAAGAGTGACCCCTAACGTAAACTATGGACTTTAAGTGATAATAATGTGTCAATGGAGTCCATCAATTGTAACAAATGTACCACTCTGGTAGGGGATGTTGATAACCGGGAAGCTATGCATGTGTAGGGGCAGAGAGTATATGGGAAATCTCTGTACCTTCCTCTCAGTTTTGCTGTCAATCTAAAAGTGCTCTAGGGCTTCCCTGGTGGCGCAGTGGTTCAGAATCAGCCTGCCAATGCAGGGGACACGGGTTCGAGCCCCGGTCCGGGAAGATCCCACATGCCGCGGAGCAACTAAGCCCGTGCGCCACAACTACTGAGCCTGCGCTCTAGAGCCCGCGAGCCACAACTACTGAAGCCTGTGCACCTAGAGCCAGTGCTCCGCAACAAGGGAAGCCACTGCAATGAGAAGACTGTGCACCGCAACGAAGAGTAGCCCCCGCTCGCCGCAACTACAGAAAGTAGGGCACAGCAACAAAGACCCAATGCAGCCAAAAATAAATAAATTAAATAAATAAATATTTTTAAAAATAAATAAAAGTGCTCTAAAGAATAAAGTCTATTAATGGGGCAGAGAGGAGGAGATCAGAAAAATTATAAATCTTTGCTAGCCATAGAAGACTAATTTTTAAACTATTATAACTAGAAGTTCTAAGTAGACTAAAAACTACATAATAAAGCTAGCATAATTTAGCTCTGGATTTGTATTTGAAACACTTTTATTTCCATATCCTAGTGAGACCCCTTCGAAGCATTCTTTTTTTTTTTTTAATTTTATTTATTTATTTATTTTTGGCTGTGTTGAGTCTTCGTTGCTGTGCGCAGGCTTTCTCTAGTTGCGGCGAGTGGGAGCTACTCTTCGTTGCAGTGCACGGGCTTCTCACTGCTGTGGCTTCTCTTGTTGCGGAGCACGGGCTCTAGGCGCGTGGGCTTCAGTAGCTGTGGCTCGCGGGCCCTAGAGCGCAGGCTCAGTAGCTGTGGCGCACGGACTTAGTTGCTCCACCGCACGTGGATCTTCCTGGACCGGGGCTCGAACCCGTGTCCCCCGCATTGGCAGGCGGATTCTGAACCACTGCGCCACCAGGGAAGCCCCGAAGCATTATTAAGTGCTATCTCCTAACAACTTTAGAAAAATTATTTAAATAAATTGTATTCACACACCCCTTCTGTTCCAACACACAGTCTCTTTTAGACACAAATTATTTACCCTCGTCAAAGGTCTACTGAGTATCTACTGCACATAGTACATTCAGAAAATATAAGAAGATCCTTACACTCAAGATCCTTCCTCTTAGGTCTTACAGTTCAGCTCTGGGAAAAGGTCAAAATGGCCCTGAGAGACTCCAAGTATGCAAATGTTAAAGACAATCAACGAGCCTGTCCTTCTGTTCCCTTTCTTGGAACACTTCTCTCTTGGTTGAATCCTTCTTATCTTTCAAGTCTCAATATAAAGGCTATCTCTTCACAAATCTTTGCTGACACCATCCTGCTATTTTCTATGGC
Source organism: Balaenoptera musculus (assembly GCF_009873245.2). Taxonomy (NCBI): domain Eukaryota; kingdom Metazoa; phylum Chordata; class Mammalia; order Artiodactyla; family Balaenopteridae; genus Balaenoptera; species Balaenoptera musculus. The sequence continues at coordinate 96,843,496 of NC_045787.1, forward strand.
AGCATCCCACTTCTTTCTTTCATTGCTGTTCTTTTTTTTTCCAATCTGTAATTACATATTTAGTTGCTTGTTTACTGGTTTATCATCTGTATCCAATAACAAACTGAACACTCTGTGTGGACAAAGACTCCACCATATTACCAGTAATCAGCAAAGCACTCAGTACTCAATGATTAAATGAATGAGTACATCTGGTGCTCAGGAGAAAGGTCTGAGCTAGAGAGACTGGGGTAGAGGTGATAACTTAGCCATGAAAAATGGTAAGATCACCTGTGAGAAGTGTATGGGGTTAGAAGAGAACCTAGAACCAAGACCTTGAGGTAGCCCAACATTTAGAGTTTTAACAGAACAGGCAAAGAAGACTAGGATACAGAAGTCAGATAAATCAAAGCGAAACCAAAGAGAGAGTGTTTCAAGGAGTGAGTATTTCAACTGCAGAATTCTGCCAAGAGGTCCAGTAAAAAGTGAACAGAAAATGACCCATTAGATTTCACCTCATTAAGGTTAATGGTGACCTTAGTGAGAGCCATTTCAGAGCGTAGGATCTGAGAACAAATTACAGAGTGATTCCCAGGTGAGGAAGTAGAGACACTATCTAATTGCTAAAAGTGTGAAGGACAACAGAGAGGTAGTAACCAAGATAAATGATCCTGAACACCCAGGAGGTAAATATAATAGTATATCTGTATAGCATGAGATTCAAACAAGCAGGGAAAGCAATCCTCACAATCCTGAAAGTACACCAGCGTAATTCAATGGTCAAATAATGTTAATTGTTGGTGCTGCTAGTTAATAAACTGTCTCCCCATTAGACTATAAATGACCCAGTGAGCGCAGAGATAACGTATGTTTTATCCATGCCTAGGTTCCTAGGAACCTAGAACAGTGCCTGCCACACAGTAGGTGCTCAATAAATATTTCTAAGTGAATTCATAATTCTGAATACAATCTCAACTACTGTAATAGCCACCTTGATTGTCTCCTCTGATCCATTTTATTTTTTTTTTACTGTGAGATGACTATGTCACATAAGCATAAACGTGTTTTTACAAATGTTACTGTCATTACGCCTTACTTCCCCTATCAGACGCTCAAGCTTCTTGACAGCGGAACTTCTGTCTACTCATCCCATGACCCGCTCAGTGTCTTGCAGGAAGTAAGGCTAAATAATCCTGAACCTGGAGAAATGGCTTCTTACTAAAGAGCTGTGACAGGTATTTCACAGTGATTCCAAGGTCAACCAGTGGACCCTCCCGCCCCAAGCGCGGAGATGCCAGAACCGGCGCTCCCCCGGACTGGAGCCGCAGCAGCCGCCTCCCCGGCAGAGGGCGCGGCAGCCACCGCGACACACAACCCCCTACAAGTCGGCCGCCGGCCTCAGTCCCCGCCCCCGCCCCCGCCCGGCGGTCACCTGCAGCGGCTGCACTCGGGCCTCCGCTCAGCCGGCTCCACGGGCAGTTCCCACAGCCCGTCCGCACTAGCCCCGTCCGCCTCCGCGTCCAAGGCAGTCGCCGCCGGCGCTGTGCCGCCCTCCCGCCGCTCCTCCTCGTCCGGCTTCTGAGAGCTAGAGGCCCCGGGTAGCCGCGCGACGGGGTCCCTGGGTGTTCGCGCCTCTTTCTGCGGCTCCATGGCAGGCGCTCAGGTCCGACCGTCACATTGAAGCCCCGCTGCCGCCAGGGGGCACCACAAGCTGGAGAAACCAGCCTGCGCCGCCTGGCGCCACGCACGCACGCCACGTACGGGGGGCGGGTCTCCGAAGCCCAGGCTGGAGACCCCGCCCCGCAGTGGACAAAGAATGAACCCATTGGTCTGTCCCCAGTGGGCCAGTTCACCTAGAACCCGGAAGGAAAGTGTGGATTGTTCTGGGGAGCAGGTGAGGTTAGGAAAGCGTCTCGGGGAGAAGTAAAGGAATCTCCTCTGAAAACACCTCAGGTGGCAAACTTGAATGTACTTTCTTTATTTTCACCCCTTTAAAAGTGAAAATAAAATGGAATTCTGCGTTTTCCGCCTTAGGATGGCAGTTTAAGAATTAGCTGGGTGACCGCGCGCAACAAAGACCCAATGCAGCCAAAAATTAATTAACTAGTTAATTAATTAATGTAAAATTTTTAAAAATAATTTTTAAATTTTAAAAAATAATTAGCTGGGTGAGTGCGCACAGCAGTCTCAGTATCTGATGTACTTGATCAGCTTGTGTACTTGTTTCAGGCTTACAAAGGAGAGGTTGTACCGATTGAAAGTTGAATTCACGGCTGGTCTGCGTCAGCGGATTTCTTGCTCTAGAAGGGCAGGGACCTGTGTCCTGTGTCTTGTACTTGGTATTTCTACTCGTCATCAAGCATACTATTTTACGCTAGACACTAAACATTTGTTTAAATGCGGTTTTTAAATTGTCCGAGGCCCCTAAGATCCAAGGCAGTAAGAGAGCTGAGATTTCATGTATGCGGGGAAAAATAAGCCACAGAAAGATAACTACCTTGCCCAAGTTTTTACAGCTCTTGAAAACAGCAATATAGCCCGCAGTTTTTTAAAAGCCAGAATGAACTTCACGTTAGAATGAAAGTGGCACTACTTCTTGCCCTATATCGGTGCTGATTCTTTTCATTTATTAATACTTTGTTACTTCTACCAACATTCATCGTTTTAAACGATGATTTAAAAAATTAAGTTTTCACCAGTCATATGAGCTAAGTTTTGCAATCATAATTATCTTGATTCTAGAGCTATGAAATATTAAATATAAAACAAAGTAGATTTAGCACTAACAGTAATAGAGCAGTATTGTATTTCTTAAAGTGTTTATCTCACTATTAAGTTTTTAGTCATCTTAAAATCAAGTCTGTATATAGAAAACAGGGCTATTGTTTTCAACTTTCCCGCATTCTTTTCCCCTGGAAATGGCACCTGTCATTTATTTTGGAGTACTCTGAGGATAGAAAAAGGCTGAAAAACCTGCCTGGTGATGGATGTAGGATGGGAGATAAAACTGGAACTTAATGCCAACTGGAGTTGGGAGATAATGAAATCCCAGAGACTATAGAAAAGGAGGTGAATCCGAAAATAAAGAAATATGGCTGCAGATTTAGGTTGGAGAACCAGTTCTTTAACTACCAAAATTAAATTCTCCTGTGACAACCCTTAAACTCTCGTCTCCAATCTCAAGATGGGGAATGTTCTCTTAAGTCATTTAAGGTCACTCCAGACTCCCAACTATGAGTTATGTGAGGGCAGGTGAGTCCTAACAAGCCTATTTATATTTGGCTTTCTCTTTTAATACCCCACATGAGATCACTGGCTCTACCCATCAAAGTATTCAAAATCCAACCATTTATCTCTCCTACTACTTCTGCCCTGATTCAAGCCCCTGTCATCTCTTGCCTAGACTATTGCCATAAGCACATAAGTGGTCCCCTGCTCCATCCTTGCTTCTCTGTAGTCCATTCTCCCAGAGGTTGACCAGAGTCAAAGAAAACTCCCATGCGGGAGGGATACAGCCAGAGCTGGGAGAAAAGAGAGTCATTTTTCTCTCTGGAAGCAAGAATCCAGGTTTATGAACCCTGACCTTGAGAAGCCTGAGGAAATGTATCACCCATCCAGCGAGCTGCTACTTTATGTTACCAGCCTGGGACAGACCCTGGTATCAAAATAAAGACCGTCAGTGACCAAACCTCTGAGAAATACCAAGACACTGGGAAGGCAAGCAAAAATTCCTTTAAGGGATGCAACCAACTTACCAGTGCATCAATATTGCAAAATAATCTACTGAGATGTTAATTTATATTTTATTTATCTCCCAACTCCTAGTAACCAGACCATTATGATTCTTTGCTTCAAGGGAGTTTGAGAGGTAAAAACAGATTAGAGATGACCTCAGTATCAGGCCTGATGTCTGTGCACATGTATGTTAGGGGTGAGATGGATGTGTCCTTAGGATAAAAGCAAAAACTGTTATAGACTGTTAGAGGGAAGATTTCCCCTAACTGAGAAAGGGACAAAGGGTAACCAAAACCCCACTCCTAACCCCCCAGTGCTCCCAGGTAATGATGGAACATCCAGATTAGAGGAATGAGGGGATGACTTCCTGGATGCCTAGAGGAGATGAACCCTAGATCCCAGGTTTCCCCCCCTTGTGAAGATCCTGCTGCTGCCACCAGACTACATGGGACCAAGAAGGCAGGGACTATGGCATCTCATTGGTAGCAGATGATAACGGTGATAACAGAAGGTCCAAGGGAGCCTCCCTGATATTTTGGCTCATGGTAAGATCCTTGGAACCTTGTGTGTCACCGGTACGGGAAAGGGCCTCAGTAACGTCTGGGATTGAATACCCTGCCAGCCCAACAGAATAAGGATTCAGTATTGGATAAACTTTGATTTAAATGAAGTAAAGACAAAACATTCCTTGCTGTATTACTTTTCTATTGCTGCTGTAACAAATTACCACCAATTTAGTGGCTTAAAATAATATATACTTAGTATCTTATAGTTCTGTATGTCAGAAATCTAACAAGATCTCATAGAGGTGAAATCTAGGCGGTGGCAGGCTGCATTCCTTTGGAGGCTCTAAGGCAGAATCCATTTCCTTGCTTATCCTTCAGGTTGTTGGCAGAATTCAGTTCTTAGTGGTTAGCATTTTCTTGCTGGCTATCAGCTGAGGGCTGTTCCCAGCTCCTAGAGGTCACACATGTTCTTTGACTTATGGAGGAGGCAAATTGTTATATTTACTAAACTTCTTAAAGTTTTTTGGGGCCCACAGCAGGCCACCCCGAAATGTGCCTCAATGGCATATTGATTATTTTGAATTAAAGTTACTTAAGAAATGACCAACGCAAGAGGGACACTCTGACCCTCCCTTCTGTCTCCCTGAAAGAATACGTATCTCTAATTTGAAAGGTGCACTCACTGCATATGAAGGTAAAAGGACACACTTCTCACCAAAGATTGGGAATTCAGGCCTAGAAGTCTATATAAACAAACCTTGTTACTTCTTTAATGTAATACCCCAAGCCCAGACTCTATTTAGATTCTTTACTAATTGGGCACCTAAAATCTGTTTCTTTGTCCTGTCAATTCCTCGAGAATTTATTGTTTCTTTGTCTAAAAAATATAAAAGCTGCCTGCTTTGGCCACTTCTTAGGTCCATCTCTGTGGGACCTCCATGCACATGAATTAAAATTTGTTCCTTTTTCTCCTGTTAATTGGTCTTGTGTCAATTTCATTATTAGCCCAGCCACAAGAACTCAGGAGGGGTAGGGGAGGAAATTTCCCGCCCCCCCCCCCCGGAAAGTTGGTGAGCCAACCAGGAAGCTGGTTGGACCTTGCTTTCTGTCCTGAGGCTGGTGCAGCCAAGATATCATGGCACATATGACAAAGGCCTGTGGAAGGTAAGATTTCTTATCACATCAGCCTCCAGGATCTCTGCCTGCAAAGTCTGTTAGAAGGGAAAGTGGTGAGGGTCCCTCTTCTCTCTCTCTCTTTCAATTTAGATAAGCAAGAGAAAATATTTGTGGAGCTATTTCCTTGGATTAGCAACTCAAGAGGATTCTTTTCCTCCCAGAGATGGTCACCGTTTTTCTTTGTCCCTGTCTATTGTGTTGTTGGTCATAAGGAGGAAGAAGCACAGGGCAGAACACAGGCATAAGCCTCATAAGCCTGCTGTCAGAGCCAGTCTCACAGGCTAGTGAGTTAACTAACAGCTCTTACCAGGTCGGTATCTATTGAGACAAACTTTGTTGTCAGTCCTCCATGAAAAACTGGATGACCTTTTTCCTTCCATCTTGTTCTATGTCCTGAAAGCCTGGCTTTGTCTCTAGTGAGAATATTCTTTCTGGTCTCCGCCATCTTAAAGGTGCACTTACCAGGGTGTACCTGGTGGCCAGTCAAAAAGACTGGTGTTCTGAGACATGAAGTCACAAGCAGCACTCTCTTTGTCATGCTGTGCCAGCTCTCAGGGGAATTGTCATAAGGGGTCCCAATCCAAAAGGGGCCTTTGTCCTCGTGATCTTCATTGCTTGTTAGTGCAGAAAAGTCCTACTCCAGTAGCGCCTGCCCGGTGCCATAAATTAGTAGGTTTATGACTGGAGATGCCCTATATTTTTATGGGAAACCAAAGACACCATTTTCACTATACCATTCTTACCACCTGTAGCAACAAAAGGCTTTTACTTTCATAGACTAACTCTGGGAGTGAACTTTCTGGATCTTGTTAGGGTTATATACACTCTTCTGAGACACCTCTTGAATCTTTAGTTAAGCCATAATAAAATGCTTATTGGTTTGAGTCACTATTTGAAATTAATACAAGATTCTACTCATCAATGGCCAGATGATGGATCCTTTAAATTGGCTGTATTTAAAAAGAAAATATATTTTGAGAGCTCTCATCATAAACAGCTGTCATATTGGTACTTATGGGAGAATCAAAAGGAGAGAAAAGGTATAACAACTAGCCTTAAAGAAGCCCTTATTAAGCTGAAAGAACAGAAATTAGACTTGAAACAAAAATCCAACATAAATTTCCCTTCTTAAAAACTGCCCCATCTCCAACGCAATTCTCCAGACCCTCCTACAAACAATCAGGAAATAAATCAGCTGGAGGCCAATATTCAAGGGCTAATAGAAACAACTGTCTGTGTCTCGTAAATGTCTACAAAACCAGAAGTACAACTCTAGAAGCAAGTCAGGGCCCACCTATCTTTACTCTTCTCAAGACCTTACCTATTCCTCTCAAAAAGCTTATAGGCATTATAAAAGATCAGAATATTGGAGCAAAATTGTCCTGTACTTAAGAAAAAAATTTTAATAATAATTACCCTAAGACTTATGATAATAGACAAATATACCCCAAAACTACTAGGAGAAAAGGGGGAATTGAAACAAGCAGGACACTCTGGGGCCCTCCCGGGTACAAAAGTCTTTCTGTGTCCCCTCTTTCTTTGATACTGCTCAATCTTGAGGGGAACAGGTGTTGGACAAGACAGGGAATAACATTTTGGATCGAGAGATTAAACATAAACTCGGCAAAGGAAATTCGTTTTAGGGGGACTCAGTTTCAAGACTAAGTATGCTTGGCTCTGTTAGTAAATATATCTTGTGCTTTATGGAAAGATTGTACTATGAAGTAGCATATGTTTCTAAAAATTAAAACGTATTTGTAAGTTTGCCAAGCCACAAAATGTATTCAGTTCACACGTGTTTACTTCTTTATTTTCACTTAAAAAAATTAAGATTTCAGGGCTTCCCTGGTGGCGCAGTGGTTAAGAATCCGCCTGCCAATGCAGGGGACATGGGTTCGAGCCCTGGTCCGGGAAGATCCCACATGCTGCGGAGCAGCTAAGCCCGTGCACCACAACTACTGAGCCTACGCTCTAGAGCCTGCAAGTCACAACTACTGAGCCCACGTGACACAACTACTGAAGCCCGCACGCCTACAGCCCGTGCTCCGCAACAAGAGAAGCCACCATGATGAGAAGCCCGCACACCGTAACGAAGAGTAGCCCCCGCTCACCGCAACTAGAGAAAACTCGCGTGCAGTAATGAAGACCCAATGCATCCAAAAATAAATAAACAATAAACAAATTTTTTTAAAAAATTAAGATTTCAAAGGATTAATAATTTTAATTAATATATGTGGTTAAAACTACCAGATAAAATAATAGAAATAGGATGTGTTTGGGAGTAAGAAGAGGTATAAGGTACGGCGATGTTTTTGTTAAGGAAAAAGAAAGTGATTTTGTCCAAGTGCGATTACTTCTAAGTGGGAAGAAAACAAGAGACTAACTAACATGGACATAGAAAATTATAAAAGGTTTGTAAATAAAGGAATCTTTGGGAAGGAATTTTATATGTGTCTAGGACTGGATAAGACTGGAATGAATTTAATTAAGTAAATGAGTTTTAATATCAAAAGTAAACTGGTGCAAAATTGGAATTTGGTTTTCTCTCTGTTAAAAAGACAAAGTTTTTTTCCCCCCATTGGTCTTCTCTTGATATTAATAAGAGATTAGGAAAGGTTTTTCATTACGTTTAAGTAATCTGCCTAGGAATAAAATAGATCTTATGTCTTGTCAAAATAATCACTTATGTTCTGTGGTGTCTTTGTCAGGTCTTTGATTACTTAAGTAAACCAAATCCTCTCAATTTTAAAAGAGCTAAGTTCTGCTCAGAACTATATAACCTTCTAAATTTGCCTATGAAATCTTTAATTCTTATTTTGGTTAAATGAATAACTAAGCATTGTTTCACAGAGACCTATTTAACTAAGCATTTTAAAACATTTTTGATATTTTTGACAAACTTCCCAAAAATCAAATTCTAAATGAAGTCTTTTTGACTTAGAACTAACTTTGGAATATGAAATATTTCATAGGGCCCCTGAAATATCTCAAAAATTTGTTCTCTCTCCTTATAAAAAGACAGAGATTAAACTAATTAGGTGTATTTGATACGTTAAATTACATAGGAAGAGTCATCAAATAAAAAGTAACATTAAGCCTTCTTTATGTTGTGTCTGTATAGATATGAATTATAAGTGTTCCAAAAATAATGTGAAATTCCTGGAAGTTGTATATGTCCTGGCATAAAATGTTGTCTGTCATCAAAATTGAGACTCACACTAAAGGGACTGAACCCAGGTATCAGGGAAATGCCCTAACTGACTTTCACTCAAAGGCAGCAACACCAGAATCTGTGAGGATGGTGACACGTGTGAATGAAGTCCATTCTGCTTCTGAAAAAAAAAAAAAAAAAATTGACTGCTTATTGCCAAACTTTTGCCATGTTGATATCCTCGTACCATAGCAACAGTCTGCTCCTGAATCAGAGAAATTAAGATGGGTAAACAATAGCTATAAATTAAACAAAGAGTTGGGTTATGGGAAACCCAAGACAGCCACTTGATTTTTCCCAGCCCCGTGGCAAACCTCATTTTTTTTTTCTTGGATTCCTCCCTCACCACAGTTCACTTAAAATGACTCGAATTGTAAACAGACATTGGTAAGAAGATTTCTATAAAATTGCAAAAACAGGGACTTCCCTGGCTGTCCAGTGGTTAAGATTCTGCGCTTCCACTGCAGGGGGCGCATGTTCAATCCCTTGCCGGGGAGCTAAGATCCATGTGGCATGGCGGGGGCCAAAAACAAGAAAAAAAAAAGAATGATAATATAAGTAAAAAAGGTTTACACCTAGTGTGTGATAACTTGCAAAAATAATTTTTAAAAAATAAAAATAAAATTGCAAAAACAGCCTATCAGCAATGTCTGACAGGTCAGGTCCATAATCCTGGGAAAAACTATTTTTGTCCCCAGAGACCTCAGACCTCCTTTCTCTGGTAACTTTGAACACCTACAGCTGGACTTCATTCGACTGCCACTTAGTATGGGTTATCAAAATGTTCTTGTTACTATATGTATGTTTTCCCAATAGCTTGAAGCCTTCCCTCGCTGCAAGGCTGATGCCCTCACACTGGCAAAGAGACAGTTAAAAAAAAACATGTTTTCCAGTTGAGGTTTTCTGTAATCTCCAGTGATCAACGTACCCACTTCACTGGGTAAATCATACCAGCCTTAACAAAAGCCTTGCAAACTTCTTGGAATTATCACTGCCCCTGTCACTCTCAATTATCAGGCAAGGACAACAGAACTAATGGAAAAACTGGACTCGAAGAGCAAGAATTAATTACATGGGATTGAATGAACTAATGAATACGGTTACAATTTTTATGACTTTTTGTCTAAAATATTACTGATTTTTAAATCTTTTGTTTTCCAGATACAAGGAATTATTTTTTTAAAGGTTTATAGCAGTTTGGTAAATTATACCTTTGTAAGCAGAAATGAAACATCTTTTTCCTCTCTACCTGATCAGAATTCAGAAACTCTCAGTGAGTATCCTTATTTTTTGGCAATATAGTTATTTGCATAAGTTCAAGAAGAATCTTTTCTCCTTATAACAGAACACAATTGGAAGCACTGATTATATTACCAAGGCTTTGACTAGAATGGTCTTTTTTTTTTGGCCACACCTTGCGGCTTGCGGGATCTTAGTTCCCCCACCAGGGATCAAACCTGGGGCCTGCGCAGTGCGAGCACAGAGTCCTAACCCCTGGACCACCAGGGAATTCCCAAGAATGGTCATATTTGAGAGAGGCACATGTAGATTCAGATATGACCAGACAGCTTAAAGGAACTAAGGTTGACTTTATGGAACCAATAAAGCCCCTTGTAAAAACAGCCTAATCCCCTGCTTACAGGGGTCCCAGCAGCCTTACCAGGTGAGTAAGGAAGGTTGCATCCTGGCAGGTGCAGGAAACTCAGGATATTGGGGGGACCTCAGGAAGGGAGGAATTCACCCAAATCTATAGGTATTACAGGCAAGTCTGATAAGCAAGTCTTTGGTATGGATTCCTGGCCTCAAAAGGCATTTAAAAATTCAATCCAGAGATTCCTTATAAAAGTTCAAGCAATACAGATTTAAAGGATCCTATATGGTTAGTCACTACTCTTGCTAGACTTATACAAATAATCAGGTCAAGTTTATTAAATCTAGACTTACTTTGCAAACAAATTAGTGTTAATTCGGCTATCTTTGTTAGAAATTAGGGTGAGATTTTAGAGAGAATAGTTACGTTTCAATTAAATTATAATACATACTTGTAGATATTAGATTTTTTTGCTATTAACTTTCCTTGAGGTTTTGTAATTTACCTAAAAACTAGACTGAATTTTTGGAGTTTTCTCCAATATCTGGCTACAACTCTCTAAACTAACTTTTCCAATTTCTTCCCATCCTTTTGACTTGGAATCACTGAGACCTAAAACTTTTCCTGAAGCCCTGCAAACTGAAGCTAAACGACTTGATATAAACTTCAGAGAAATTGCCACAACAGCTTATATTTAATTAATCCTTGTGCCTGTTACTGTATGAGTCACACAGAAAGTTTACCTGAACACCCAATGACATCATCAGAGACATTTCAAACTGCAAAAGATGCTTGGACACTGATATCTAGAAATCCTCTTGACTGACTGCCCCCTGGGCTAAAAAACTGGTTTATAATCTGCTCCAATTCTTAACCTTTGTTTTTCTTTTGTTGCCATAGAAGTGCCTCTTATTAAATACCCGACTCCTTGCACCATAGACCTAGCTTTGGGAGCCCAGCTGCATCACTGAAATGAGATACAACTGTTTAAATGACCTGTTCTCAGAACTAAGAAACTGGTTCAATGGAATGGAGGACTCTGCTAACCTGTTCTCTCTCTCCACGGTCACCAGCTCAGCTCTGACTCTGTGAAACTTCCAGGGAAGTTTCAGAGGAGGGAACTGTTGGGGCCCAGAGTAGGTTGTGCAAAGTGTGCCTCAAGGGCATATTGATTATTTTGAATTAAAGTTACTTAAGAAACAGCCAACACAAGAGGGACACTCCGACCTTCCTTTCTGTCTCGCTGAAAGCAGGAAATAAGTGTTTCATGTGAAAGGTGCACCCCTGCATCTGGAGGTAGAAGGCCGCCCTTGTCGCCAAAGATAAGGAATTCCAGCCTAGAAGCCTGTGTAAACAAACATTGTTACTTCTTTAATTTACTACTCAAGCCCAAACTCTGTTTAGATTCTTCACTAATTGGGCACTCAAAACCTACATTTCATTGTCCTGCCAATTCCTCACAAAGTCACCCAACAAGTATAAAAAGTGCCTGCTTTGGCCACTTCCCATGTCTCATTTCTATGGGACCTCCATGCACGTGAATTAAAATTGTTTCTTTTTCTCTATTAATCTGTCTGTGTCAATTTTATTATTACTCAAGCCACAAAAATTCAAGAGGGGTAGAGGGGGAAATATCCCGCTCCCCAACTAGTTCTTTTTGGCTGGGCCTGAGAATTAAATCGACATAAGACAGATCAAAAGGAGAAAAGAATACAAAATTTTTTTTTTTTTAAAGGCATACTCTTTTTTTTCTTTTTTTTAAATTAATTAATTTATTTAATTTATTTTTGGCTGTGTTGGGTCTTCGTTTCCGTGCGAGGGCTTTCTCTAGTTGCGGCAAGCGGGGGCCACTCTTCATCGCGGTGCGCGGACCTCTCACTATCGTGGCCTCTCTTGTTGCGGAGCACAGGCTCCAGACGCGCAGGCTCAGTAATTGTGGCTCACGGGCCTAGTTGCTCCGCGGCATGTGGGATCTTCCCAGACCAGGACTCGAACCCGTGTCCCCTGCATTGGCAGGCAGACTCTCAACCACTGCGCCACCAGGGAAGCCCCACAAATTTTTTTAATACAAGCTTTTTGTCACACGAGACCCTTCATAAGGAATAAGATCCAAAGATATGACACCAACTTGTTTTTATATTAGGTTGAACAAAGAGGCAGTTGTGGAAAAGTGACTCAACTATGTGGGCAAGCTAAAGGAAGATAGGAATTATTTTAACAAAGTCTGTTTGGATAGCATTCTCTTGATCTTAACTTCCTGTCCTTGATGATTAGAATGTACCTTCCTTCTGGTATAGGGAGGATATCTTTCACATAGGAATTTCACTTCCTGCTTTTAGGGAAAAAAAGTAAAGTCAGAGTGGTTTTCTTCTATCTGCAGTTTTTCACATGGCTTTAACTCAAAAGAGTCAATATGCCAGAGAGGCATATATTTGGGGGAGCATATTCTGAACTCATCCCCTTCCTCTATCTTCAAAGCCAGTAATGGCAGGTTTTGAATCCCTCCATGATTTGACTCTCTCCTGCCTCTTCTTCCATAGTCACATCTCTCTGACTCATTCTCTGCCTTCCTTTTCCACTTCCTTTTCCACCTAGATAATCCAGGATAATCTCCCTATTTTAAAGTCAACTGATTAACTACTTAATTCCATCTGCAACCTTAATTCCCTTTTGCTGTGTAAAGTAACATAGTCTCAGGCATAACACCAGAGAGTGCAGAACTTGAGGGCCAAAATCTTACCTTCCATATCTGCACATCTAAATCTACGGATGCAATTCATACAAACTTCACATGAAAAAGAAAAAGGAAAAATATATACCCAAAGTATTACTGATACTTACACCAAGGTGCTGGGATTAGAAGTCTCTGTGTGAGTGTGTGTTTTCCTCTATCTTACAAATGTTCTGCACAATGACCATGTAAACCACATTTTTAGAAAGAAGAATTCAGAACATTAACAACTAGATATCAGAATATTAAATGGTATGATTAATGGCAAGTAATATAAAGTGGAAGATGGTTTCTATTAATTCCATTCCTTGTTTTCCTTAGGCTACCTTTCCTTAAGACTGTATTTTTGGGTCTTTTTTATGTGACTTAGTAGTGAGTCTAGTGATTCTTTTATTTAATGCAAGTTCCCTAAGTACATGTGTCATGATTATTTTGACATAAATTGTTCTTAAGTGACGCAGTTGATGATAGGGAGGTGATTGTGTTTCCCTCACCCCCAAGTCACTGGACACTTTGCTGCTCCCTCTGACTCCAGTGAAGGGGTTGAGATTCTTCTTCTCAGGGTAAGGCCTTCCTTCACAGCTTTGTGCTTTTAACCCAGCTTCTCTCCCAGACCACCTGCACCATGTCTTCAGTAGTTACATCATTGGTATAATGCTTGTCTTTTTCTTTCTTTAATTTTCCTGAATATGACTCTATATAAAAATATGCTTGCTTTTCTGCCTGGTTTTCCTCAAGGATCTACTCTAATTTTTATATTTCCTGACTGTGCAGTTATGCTTTCATATTTTCTAAAAATTCTAGGTTTAATTAACTTGGAAATTTATTATCCCTTATCTATACATACAACTTTGATCCTCTGCTCACAGGATTTTTTTTTTAAAGCATCTTGTTTGCTTAGATTTGTTTGTTTTACCAATTAGTTTTGAAGACACTCATTTTTACATTTTGAATTAAATATCCCTGCATAGAGTTAAATAATTAAAATTTATAAATCCAATTCAGATGACTGGCAAATTTTTAAACTATTTTTATGGCCAAGAATTACCTCTATTATTAGAAACAACTGAGTTTTAGAGCAGGAAGGGAATTTGAAGATCATCTAACACGGTGCTTCTCCAGCCTGTCTTACATGGGAATCAGAGGAAGAGCCCCACCCAAAGCCAATTAAATCAGAACCTGGAAAGAAAGAGGGAACCCCAGGCATCAGTATTCTTCTTGCAGCTTGAGTTGAAAACCACTAATCCTAAGATCCTGCTTTTTACAGATGAGGAAGCTGAGGCCCAAAGAGGGGAAATGGCCAGGTAGAAAATTTTAAACTCCTGACTTCTAACCTAGTGAGTTTTCCCCTGCCCTTGCTGTTCCCAATCTTTGCGGTGTCAGGGAGCAGAATTTGCCACCCTAAAATGTCTCTTTAGCATGCAGATTATTTCAAGCTGAAAAAATGATCAAGGCCCAAGACTCAGGAAGAAACTTTGACTTTCCCCCTAACTGCCTAAAAGAATGTAGGTAGATGACCTGTTCCAGTTATAGATAACTAGGAGACAGAAAAGTCTGTTTGCTAGAATTCCTCTGTGTCCCATTGACTCTGCACGGCCCAGCAAACATTTGTCTGCCAAACATTTGCTTTTCTACCTAGAAGTCAATTTCCTTTTCCCCTTAGAAACCCCAAACCGCCACCTCCAACACGCTCCGTTATGTTCAACTGAAAATGGTACTTAAGGTGAGGGTTTCAGCCATTTTGGCAAGTTACTCAGTTTTCCTGAGTTTCTCTCATGTATACATGTTATTAAACTTTTGTTCGATTTTTCTCCTGTTAATGTGCTCGTGTCAATTTTTAGACCAGCCTGAAGAACCTGGAGGGTAGAGGAAAATCTCTTCCTCCCAGACAGGGATGCTTAGAACCCTCTTTAGAACGTTCATAATTACTTGATAAAGCCCAAAGTTCTACCTCCAGCCTAATGAAGCAGAATCGGTCACTCCCTAGGTAGTTCAGATGAGCACCAAAGTTGAGAATCATTGCATCTTACCTAAAGTGGTGATTTTTCTCATAGGAAAAGAACAGAATGTAATCATAATTTCTCTCCTCTATCTTTTAAAATTGTCAGTCTATGTTTTTGTTGGCAGATATAATTTTTTTTAATGTACTACAATCCTATTTAAGGGGACATTTTAACCACAACAATAATTTGTTACCACTGTTGAGGAGGGAGAAACTTTCTCTACCCCTCTTGAGTTCTTGTGGCTGAACTAATAATAAAATTGACACAAGATAGGTTAACAGGAGAAAAAGAAACAATTTTAATTAATGTGCATGGAGGTCTCATTGAAACGGGATCTAGGTAGTGACCAAAGCATACAGCTTTTATACTTTTGAGATGAAGAAACAGTAAATTTGTGAGGACTTGAGAGGACAAAGAAACTTGGGCTTTGGGTGCTTAATTAGTGAAGAACCTAAACAGTTTGTCGTTGGGGTAGTAAATTAAAGTAGTAACAATGTTTGTTTATATAGGCTTCTCCACCCTAAATTCCCTATCTCTGGTGATAAGCCTGTCCTTCTACCTCCAGATGCAGGGAATGCACCTTCCATATGAGAAATTTATTTTCTGCTTTCAGGGACATCCTGAAATGACATCCTGAAATGACATCCTGTATGTTAAACAGTCTCTCTAAGGGGATAAAAAAAATTTCAACCTTGAAATTCCTTGAGGAAAAACACCTCCTGGTAGCTTTGAGCTGCAGGGCATCTTGATCTAACAAGTCATCTGTTGGCAATACCTCATTTGAGCCAATAACTAAAAGGCATATGCCCCAACCCTAGCTCTCCTTTTAATTCTCTCTGTGTTTTGAATTGAAGTATAGAGGGAAATATGAACTTTGCTTAAAAGCAACCTGGCAATTATGTTTTGCTCTTCATCCTCAAATATCCTTGAGGGAAAATGTTGCAAAAGTAATTATTAAATAACTTTTAGTTTTCAAAGTTGAAGTTCCAAAACCAGTATATAGAGTCACAATCCTTGAGCAGAGAGAGGGGACAGGTTTTGTTCATCTTCCTTACTCAAAGCAACAACCCTGTATGTGAGCTCCTATAGCAACCTGCTAGGACCTTGAACTCAAGAACTGTGCCTTTCGTCACCCTATTCTTGATGTAGTGAGCCCATCCATTAACAAGGAGCTTCAAAATGGTGCTAGAATTCATCCTGAGGTGAAAATGAGAAAGGAAGGGGGCAGGGCACAACCTTTAAAAGAATGACATAGCCGGAGGATACGACATAAACTGGTTAGAATCAAATAGGTCTAAGATGGCGGACAAGCTGACTTCCACTAGACCTTGAGCCTCATTATACGCTCATTTTAATACATCAGCATATGCTAAATGACACATCCACAGGCACCATGACAGTTCCAAGGCTGACCATAAAAGGCAGTAAAGTGGGCGGTGGCCCAATTCCTGGAAATCCCCACCCTTTCCCCAAAATAGTTGGAATAATCCTCTCACTCATTAGCCTGTGAAATTACCCAGCCCTATAGAAACTGACAACCCTGTACCCTGGTGCCTCTCTTGCCTCTAGGATGGCCCACACTCTGTCTGTGGAGTGCGTATCTCCCTGAATAAACCTTTCATTTACTATGGCTCACTCTTGAATTCTTTCCTGGGAGAAGCCAAGAACCCACATTTGGCAGCTGACTCACCTGAGACCTGGGAAGTGACCATCCTCTCCAGCCCCACTTTCTTTCCTGCAACAAAAATATGGAAACACAAATCATCATCATGGAATTATGGAATTCTAGAACCACTGGGCTCCTCAGAGATAACCTTCTATAATCTATTTATTTTATAGCTAAGAAAACTGAGGACCACACATCTTAAGTTACTAATGAAAGACCTGACAGCAAGGCAGTACTAGATAGGGCCAAGTCCTTACTTCCTTTCATGTGTTTTCTTAAAGGTCCTGTAGGGGAACAAAATTTGCCACCCCAAGATGTCTCTTTGGCATGTGGATTATTTCCAAGCTGAAAACAATGAAAACCCAAAAGAATCAGGAAGAAATTTTGACCTTTCCCTTAACTGCCTAAAGAATGTAGAGGACCTATTCCAAGAAGGAAACTACCACTGTAGATAACTATAGTGTGAACTAGGTGTAGTAGACAGGGAGGAACCTAGCAAAGTCGACTTATTAAAATTCCTCTCTGTGCTATCATCAGAAGACCACAAATAACAAATGCTGGAGAGGATGTGGAGAAAAGGGAACCTTTTTACATTGTTGGTGGGAATGTAAATTGGGGCAGCTACCATGGAAAACAGTCTGGAGGTTCCTCAAAAAACTAAAAATAGAACTACCATATGATCCAGCAATTTCACTCCTGGGTATATATCCGAAGAAAAGGAAAACATCAATTCGAAAAGATATACGCACACGAATGCTCATAGCAGCATTATTTACAATTGCCAAAATATGGAAGCAACCTAAGTGTCCATTAATAGATGAATGAATAAAGAAGATGTGGTACACACACACACACACACACAAACACACTTACACACAGAATACTACTCAGCCGTAAAAAAGAATGAAATTTTGCCATTTGCAACAACATGGATGCACTTGGAGGGTATTACGCTTAGTGAAACAAGTCAGAGAAAGATAAATAATCTATGATACCACTTATATGTGAAGTCTGAAAAATAAAACAAACTAGTGACTATAACAAAAAAGAAACAGACTCAGACATAGAGAACAAGCTAGTGGTTATCAGTGGAGAGAGAGAATGGGGGAGGAGCAAGATAAGGGTAGGGGATTAAGAGGTACAAACTATGGATACTATGCTTAAAATAAATAAGCTACAAGGAATACAGCCGATATTTTATAATAACTATAAATAGAGCATAACCTTTAAAATTGTGAATCACTATGCTGTACACCTGAAACTTATACAATATTGTAAGTAAACTATATGCCAATTTTTTAAAAAAATTAAAACACTTCAAGACCTTAGAAAGCGCACACACACACACACACACACACACACAAATTGCTCTCTGTGTTGCACTGTCTCTGCCTGGCCCAGCAAACCTGTGGGGGATTAGTGATGGGAGTAACTGAGTGATAATGCTGTCATCAATTGAGATAGGGAAGACTGGAGTGATGAACATGTCTGGGGGAGATGGGTATCAAAACAGGGTGCCAAGAATGCTGTTTTGTCCATGTCATGTTTCAAGTACCAACATTGAAATTAATACAGAAATATCAAGTATGCAGTGGATATAAGAATCTGGACTATGAGGGAGAAGACAGGGATAGAAACATTAAATATGCTTTTTCTCCTTCCAGTTTTATTGAGATATAATTGACATACAGCACTGTGTAAGTTTAAGGTATAATGATTGGACTTACATCATGAAATGATTATCACAGTAAGTTTAGTGAACATTCATCACCTCATATAGATACAAAATGAAAGAAACAGAAAAAAATATTTTCTTGTGATGAGAACTCTTAGGATTTAGTCTCAACAAATTTCATATACAACATACAGCAGCGTTAGTTATATTCATGATGTTACTAAATGTGCTTTTGATTTAAAAAAAAAACAACCAGAGATTCAGCTATACCCTAGAAATACCAGGGGTTTGTCTGATTTGAGAGGGAACGGCAAATAAAACAAGCCATCACTGTACTATATGTCGCTTTTACTATAGCCAGCTCCATAGATCTTTTCCAATCCCTTTGATTATATTATATATTTTCAAGAGGCCTGGAACATGAAGGTGACCATTGATGCTTCTATATCTGTTTTTAGTTTATTGTTCGGGAGTAAGACTGGTAGTGAAAGGAATGGAGAACACATGAACAGGGAAAAATCTGATATTTCTCAAAACAAATGTAAATCATTAAAAGAGCATATATATGACTTAACAGAACTAGAATTCTAAAATAAATATCTTTTGAATTTCATTATAATACTAACCTCAAAATTTCTGCAAAGATGAATGTGCTATAGCCTTGCCACTGACATACCCCTTTGAACAGTTCAGATAGAGCAGCATTATATTGAATTCCATGCTGAAGCAGATGGTACTATAGTAAAGCCCTGGTGTTATTTCTGAAATTATAACTTACATTTATATAGCACTTTACAATTTATAAAGTCTTTTTACCAACATTATTTCATTTTGTTTTTTCCTACAGCCTTACAAAGTAAATAAGATGTTTATTTTTATTTCTATTTGCCAGATAAGGAAAAATGACAGCCTCTGAAAATGAAATGGTTTGTCTAAATTAAAATGGCTATTTTAAATTTATTTATTTATTTATTTACTTATTTATTGATTGATTTATTTTTGGCTGCGTTGGATCTTCGTTGCTGCACACGGGCTTTCTCTAGTTGCCGCGAGCCGGGGGCTACAGGGCTACTGTTTGTTGCAGTGGGCGGGCTTCTCATTTCGGTGGCTTCTCTTGCTGCGGAGCACGGGATCTAGGCGTGCAGGCTTCAGTAGTTGTGGCACGTGGGCTCAGTAGTTGTGGCGCAGGGGCTTAGCTGCTCCGCAGCATATGGGATCTTCCCAGACCAGGGATCGAAAAAATAGCTGTTTTAAGTGACAAGACTGTGTTCAAAAACCAGATCTTCTAACTCTGAGGCTGTTTCTTTCTGTGATACCATAAAACTTCTTTAATTTTTTCCACACTGTTAAGTGGATATTTATTAATCGTTTCCCCAATTTCATAATAAACAAAATTGAGATAACTTAGAGTGAAATGAATGTCTTTACACCATGAAATTATATAGGAAAGAGCTAAGATTAGAACCTACATTTCCTAAGGTGCTGTTTCTTAACTAATCCATTAAACATTCACTGATGATTCAGCTAGAGATGTTTACCACTGTAAATCATTTCTACTACATAAATACCTTGAGCTAAAACCTATGAGCAAAATATGCCTGGCATCAATTCTCTTAAGAATGCTTATAATTCAATTTCTTACCACTTTTACTACATTTTTTTCAAGTTTCCAGAGATAATTCATGTTTTTAAAACTCTCTTGCAGGAGGAAGTTTAAAAATCACAAATTTGCTGAAGCAGTTGTGGCTGTGGCCAAAAAAAAAGAGGAAGTTTAAGAAAAACTAAATGTACAAATAAATGTTAGAATATCAGGTGTTAGGATGCTTGAGTAGACTCATTGTGGCAGTCACATATGGGAAATCTGACGTTTTACATGTTCCATTTTGAGACCTGTTATACACAAAGCCCCTATTCAGTGAAAATCACATTATATGGGCATATGATGGATGATTTTTTGTAGTTTATTTTAGAAAAGATGTGAGTACCATTTAAGACTAGCCCAAAAAATCGTAAGTTGAAATTTTCTCCTCTAAGTATCATCTTTCTCTTCTAAAATATCTCTTTTTTTTTGTACAAAATCATTGTCAAATAATAGCTTTTGAATACAAACTCCAGAATTAGAACTCAATACGGTAACATCTTAGTTGACAAGAATTAATTTTGGTCTGAGACATATGGTTATAGTCACAATGACTTGTTACTTGCCCTGGAAGTGCTCTTATACTAAAAACACATACATTGACCCACACCTGTTACATAAAACAGGCCAATAGTTGAAGACCAAAAAATTCATATTTTTCTATGCATATATTTAGCCAAACCAAAATTATTCTAAGACAATATAATCCAATGATGTGAAACATCAGTGGTGTATATGATCCAAAATAGTCCATAATTTCCAAAAAGGAATTTAGGACATGCATTTTAGTAAGACATGGATATTTGACATCCTGAGAATTCACAACTCCTTAAAAAGATTAGGTTGTATTATGAATACTGAAGATCTAACTAGACAGGAGCTAGGGTTTTTTAAAATTTTTTCGGCTGCACAGCATGCAGGATCTTAGTTTCCCAGTTCCCCAGCCAGGGATCGAACCCATTCCCCCTGCAGTGGAAGCGTGGAGTTTTAACCACTGGACCACCAGGGAAGTCCTAGGAGTGAGGTTTTATATTCTGGTTCTTAACTACAATATTTTCAAACCAAAAATCATGATGAATTATCTAAAATAGTCTGAAATCAGTCCTGCTCTAAACAACCCATGAAGGCTAGCCAACACACTTCTAGCTCTTAACACAGTTTCCTGCCCCCATATCCCAAAGTCCTCTTCCCAAAGACAGAAACTGTTGATTCCCTGCCTGGCCCCATGCTTTGCAGACAGTGCTGTCTTTCATTCAGTGGGACAGTTCAAAAGTTCTTTTTTATTATGCTTTTCTGTATTTTCTAAAGTCTCTATATAAGCAAGTTTAAAAATCAGTTTTTAAGAAGCAATAAAAATATTTTTAAGGGATTTAAGGATTACGAGTTCAATATGCAAGTGATTCAGTAATAAGTGACACCTGGTCTTGCCCTTTGTTACATCCTAGTTCTGATTCCCAGTAATGATCACCATTCTCAGACCCTAGGCCTTGCTGGTTGGGAACTCTATTTTCTTCCCTCCACTATCACAGAGGGCTTAGAGACCTTCACTGAGCCTGCCTCTTGCCACTCTCATTCCTGAAACCCATTAACTGCTGGCTTATTTCCCTCTTACTGCTTGCTATAACATTACTTTCAGTTCACTCCTTTTACATCTGGTTAAGCCTCCCTGATGGTGACCACTTCTCTGGCTCACCACTATTATCTGTTGTCGTATCTCCTAGAGATTAAGCTCTGTTAAGTCTTGGGGAGGTAACAAACAGATGGCCCATAGGGCAAATTTGGCCCACTAACAGTTGGTTTGGCATCATCAGTATTTGAAATTTTAAAAGGTGAATAGGGCTTCCCTGGTGGCGCAGTGGTTGAGAATCTGCCTGCTAACGCAGGGGACACAGGTTCGAGCCCTGGTCTGGGAAGATCCCGCATGCCATGGAGCAACTAGGCCCGTGAGCCACAATTACTGAGCCTGTGCGTCTGGAGCCTGTGCTCCTCAACAAGAGATGCCACGATAGTGAGAGGCCCGCGCACTGCGATGAAGAGTGGCCCCCACTTGCTGCAACTAGGGAAAGCCCTCACACAGAAACAAAGACCCAATACAGCCATAAATAAATAAATAAATAAATAATTTTTTAAAAAGGTTTAAAAGGTGAATGTCTTTAGGCCAAAAATATGTTCTCCAGTTTGCCACAGTCTCCAGCACTCCCTATTGTTTACAGCTGCCCCTTTTTAATTTGCTTAACTGCCTGAGACTTGAAGCCATTTGAGTTAGACCTCTAAAGAGAGAGCCCCTCCAACAACCATTTTTTTTTTAAGGTTATTATTTTTTTTTTAAGAGAATCTTTTTTTAAATTTTATTTATTTTGGGCTGCGTTGGGTCTTCATGGCTGTGCACGGGCTTTCTCTAGTTGTGGCAAGTGGGGGCCACTCCTTGTTGCTGTGCATGAACTTCTCACTGCAGTGGCTTCTCTTGTTGTGGAGCACAGGCTCTAGGTGCACAGGCTTCAGTAGTTGTGATGCACAGGCTCAGTAGTTGTGGCTCGTGGGCTCTAGAGCACAAGCTCAGTAGCTGTGGCGCAAGGGCTTAGTTGCTCCATAACATGTGGGATCTTCCTGGACCAGGGATCGAACCCGTATCCCCTGCATTAGCAGGCAGATTCTTAACCACTGCACCACCAGGGAAGTCCCCCTCCAACAATGTAACAGAGCTCTCATCATCATCCCAGCTGGGTTCTATTTACCCAGTATCTCAACAGAATGTCTAATTCCAAGTCTCAGTTTCTCTTAGTCTTTCTGGCTCCATTGATACAGCAAGTCCATTGTGTGAAACAACAACACCATTTCAGATGCCAAGAAAGTAGGGGATGGAAGGGGTGACATTTGAATGCTACTCTGGAATTATTGACTTGTAGTGCAACCCTTGTACTACATCCCTCCAAATTACAGATGCACTCTGAAAAAAATCTAAAAAGGAACTCAGCAGAAGAAGGAAGCAAAGAACAGCCCAGATATCCATGAAAATGAAAATTCTCACTACTGGTGTGAGAATTAACCACACTTTTTGGTGAACTAAAAATGACTATCACAAACACAGATGTTCCTTGCTCGGCCTCTCCATGTGTAGTAAGTCAGGGCTCCCTCCAGAAAGTGCCTTCAGACCTATGCCCACATCAGCTAAGTATTCATGCCTGCATTCCATGCAGCATATTAGGAATTTGTGGAATGTTGAAAAGCATTTCGTATCCATCTGGGGAAGATTTGGTGGGGTAAAGAGTCAGGATAAGTGGAACAAAGAAGGAGAAGTCAGAATGGCATAAGAAGCAAGCAAGCCTGAGTGGAAGTAAGGAGGAAGGGAGAAAGGAAGGCAGGGAAGCAGGAAGGCAAATTAACAGTTTATTGAGCATGTACTAGGTACCAAGTGTGCTCATTCCTTTTATACACATCATATTTAATATTCACGCCCCCTTAAGTTCAGAGAGTTAAGGACTTATTCAAGGTCACAAAGGCACAAAACAACAAACTTAGACTATAAAGCCAATTCTAACTCAAAAGTCCACTCCCTCTTCATAACTCCACAACTCTCTTAATGGTGATTTATTTTAACCAGTGCAGCAAGCAAATCTTAAAAAACAAAATTCAACTGAGTACATTTGAAGATCTAATTGGCTTTATTAGGCCACTTAGGAATTGGGCAACATTCCATCTAGCAACTGGAAGGGAGCTTGGAGGGGTTGTATAGATGGGGCAAGGAAGCTATTAGCAAAAGAAAGGATTAATTTGGGGCCAGGACATCTTTTGGCGGGGAGAAGGGAAAGGTGAAAGAGTTTTATCATGCAAATTGCCTATTTCCCCTGGGGTGGGGGGGATAAAGAGGGCCCACGTGGCAGATTACTTCATTGGTGCTAACCAGAAAATTCCAGACTGGTTGATTCAGCTTACATTTCTGGTGAAGATTGAAAAACTGCAATTAGGTTAGGTATTAAATCTAGCTTTGGTATCATGGGCTTTAGTAAAGTGACACCATTTGGGGCCTGTGGTTTTTCTCTTTAACAAGAGCTAACTCAATAGTGTTTTGGGAATGGGTTGAAAGACTAGATAAATTTAACTTTCAAAACAGTCCTGTGAGATAAGTATTGTTTTTTCCTTTTTTCACAGAGTCGGAAGTTAAAGGTCAAAGAAGTAAAATATCATACCAAAAGCCAACCACTTTTGCAAACATCAGCAGTATTACTCGGCATATGCCTTAGGCAGAAGGGTCCCCCATACTCTGTTCATCTTGCAAAGAGATGAGCTAGGTAGGGCCAGGGTGAAGTGGGATGTATAACAGGACTGTGCGTCAAGAGAGGGATACCACCCCCTGTTGCTCTCTCTTTATAGGGCAAGATGAGAGTGGACTTAGAAGCAAGGGACATAAAGTCTGGGCTTGGGCGCTGAATGGTCTGAGCTTAGGTGTCATTCGTCTGTGAACACTAGCCGTTAGCTCCTGTGGGAAGTTGGCTTGTTGTGCAGCTCTTCCCATGGGGAGAAAGGAAACCACTGGTGCCACAAGAAGTTGTTTGAGACACAGCCCCTTCCACTGGTGAGGGGAGCAGGGTCCCCTGCCCCAGCTAGTTCATCCAGACAACCCAGAGAGGACTTCTACAGTCATTTATTGGACAATCCAACTTCTCTTTACTCATTCACCAAAAATAGTGGCAGAACAAGGACTTAAATCATGGTCTTTTGTTTTTAGAATCCAGGTAGAAGTTGGAAAGCTAACCCTGGTTGAGTGAAAACAACAGCCAGATCCAATGGCTATGGCAAGCTCAGAACTGTTTCACGACTTATTTGGGATTTCAGGTGTTCAAATGGCAGATGATGGTCAAATAGATCAATGCCAGCATTCTGGTTCCAAGTGATGAAATCACTCATAACATCCTAGACACAGCTAAGAACTTGAGGAGGAAGACGTCTCCAACTGGGAGAGAAAGGGCACCTCACTGACTGACAAAGGAAGTCATAGGAAACCATTTCCATTAAACTCATTGGTTGAATTAAAGGGCAGCCTCATAAATAACTGTACTTTCTATTCTTCACCACAAAGGTTCTTTATGATAGAATTTTCCATATAGACAAATATAGAAGATCAAAGGACATTTCTACTTTAAGAGGGCTGGATCTGTCCCACTAATTTGTAATATCATTTTTGTTAGTAAAATGAAGTAGACTGTATGTAAAGAGTCCTACTGTGAATAGTTTTGTGAATAACTACCCCACGATTTTTTTTAATTTCCAATTAAGTTTTTAACTATAATTAATTTTTAATACAGATTTCCTCATAGTGTGTTTACAGTTTTCTCTATTACATTTTCATTTTATCTCTATAGTAGCTTTAGAGTAAAAGACTTGCATTTTTCTTTATTCTCTAAAGGGTTGAGAGATGTTTTGTTATATCATGTGATAAACCGTTCTTATTAAGCAAGTACTGATCTGAGAATGCACCTGTGTTTATTCCTTTCTATTCTAAAACTGAACCAGAGATGACAGGCAAAAAATAAGAGGCTTTCTTTTTTTAATGAAGCTTTTTTTTTTTTTTAATAAGTAGCTCATTGATGAAGTGATATTACCTCCTTTTTGTCTGAGATCAAAATCAGGGCTTCAGAGAACAAATTGGTGGTTACCAGTGGGGAGAGGGAAGCAGGGAGGGGCAATCAATATAGGGGTAGAGGATTAATTATTACAAACTATTCTATGTAAAATAAGCTACAAGGATATATTGTACAACAGAGGGAATATAGCCAATATTTTATAATAACTATAAATGGAGTATAACCTTTAAAAATTGTGAATCACTATATTGTACACCTGTAACTTATATAATGTTGTACATCAACGATACTTCAATAAAAAAATTTTTAAATCTGGGCTTCAGTGCTCATTTACTCTTACATTTGCTCCTTAGAGGCATGGATCTGCGGGTCAAATGACATATTGCTAAAGTACATGATTCACGAAAGTCATTTAAAGATAGAACATTCACCTTGTAAATAGATTTATTTTTTCTCTCTCTTCCTGTCTTTTATTTCCTTCCTTCTTCCTTCTTTGCATCCTTCCTTTTTCCCCCTCTTTCCTTTAGCCTATAAGTCAACTCTTAAATAAACCTAATATTAATAATAAAATTCTATTTTATGATAAAAAGGAAGAACTGAGAATTTAAATATAAATATGAGAAAGTAACATTTTTCTTTTTTTTTTTTTTTTTTTTTTTTTTTCACTGTATTTTATTAAGTAACATTTTTCTTAATGATATTTTACAATATTTTACTTTCTGCATATAGTTTGCTATATTGTTAATATAATAGTGTGCCTTGAACCTGTATATTGGTAGTTTTTGCAAGACCATTTCGTGGTACTTGGGTCAGTGGGTAGGTGGGTGCGGTGTGTCTTAGACTTAGCTTCCCCAAAGCATAGCCTGAAACCAGGATTTGAGTGCAGGTAGTTTACTTCAGAGGCGAATCTCAGAAGCAGCAGTAGAGGAATGGGGAAGTGAGACAGGGAAAGGAAAAAAGAGCAGCAAAAATTATTATTATTATTAAGCAGATTACAGCTGTGGGCAACTGAGACTCAATCCTGCTGGATAGCTCTGGCAGATAGGTAGAAATTGCTATTGAGTCATACCACCAAGAGCCAGGGCTCTCCCTGAGGGAGCAATAAGATATAAACATGGAATGAGGGAAGATAAGAAAGATCAGGTGACATTTGATTGGAACTATTAGTATTAGTAGAAACTCAATTTTTAGAAAGCATATATAGGTGTGTGTGTATATATATATATGTGCACACACACATACACACACACCCACACAGAGTGATGGCATATCTAGTGGGAGAGTGAGGTTTTGTCTATCGGTTGACTGAACACTTTAAAGGAAAGAACCCATACCTGAGGGAGCTAAGACAGGTGGTAGTGACCTGAAATTATGTGAGAAATTCCCAAAGGGGAAACCCAGAGGGAAAGAGTTTTCTCTTTCTTTTTGGACAATATCCTTCTAGATCTCTTCTCTGCTATAAACTGGACATATTTTGCATCTTATTCAATAGGAAACTTGCCTAAGTCACTTTTCCCTTAATCAGTTCAAGAAAGCAGAATAACATTTGCCATAAAATAAGCTTTTCTTCATTTTTATAAAATAAACATGAGGGACTAAGTATGCAAACTCAATATTTGATAAATAAGAGGGTTGTAGAAGTAAGAGGAGTAGCATTAAGTAGAAGATTTGATGCTTTGTTTAAAAAACAGAGTGAGGTCAGCTGATTCATAGTGGCAGATAAGGTAATTCTTTTGGATCTTTTTGCTGAGGACAGCTATACCTCTGCAATAATATCAATAGCAGAATAACTGAGGCAGAAGAACGGATAAGTGACCTGGAAGACAGAATGGTGGAATTCACTGCTGCGGAACAGACTAAAGAAAAAAGAATGAAAAGAAATGAAGACAGCCTAAGAGACCTCTGGGACAACATTAAACGCAACAACATTCGCATTATAGGGGTCCCAGAAGGAGAAGAGAGAGAGAAAGGACCAGAGAAAATATTTGAAGAGATTATAGTCGAAAACTTCCCTAACATGGGAAAGGAAATAGCCACCCAAGTCCAGGAAGCGCAGAGAGTCCCATACAGAATAAACCCAAGGAGAAACACGCCGAGACACATAGTAATCAAAGTGGCAAAAATTAAAGACAAAGAAAAATTATTGAAAGCAGCAAGGGAAAAACGACAAATAACATACAAGGGAACTCCCATAAGGTTAACAGCTGATTTCTCAGCAGAAACTCTGCAAGCCAGAAGGGAGTGGCATGATATACTTAAAGTGATGAAAGGGAAGAACCTACAACCAAGATTACTCTACCCGGCAAGGATCTCATTCAGATTCGATGGAGAAATCAAAAGCTTTGCAGACAAGCAAAAGCTAAGAGAATTCAGCACCACCAAACCAGCTCTACAACAAATGCTAAAGGAACTTCTCTAAGTGGGAAACACAAGAGAAGAAAAGGACCTACAAAAACAAACCCAAAACAATTAAGAAAATGGTCATAGGAACATACATATCGATAATTACCTTAAACGTGAATGGATTAAATGCCCCAACCAAAAGACATAGACTGGCTGAATGGATACAAAAACAAGACCCATATATATGCTGTCTACAAGAGACCCACTTTAGACCTAGGGACACATACAGACTGAAAGTGAGGGGATGGAAAAAGATATTCCATGCAAATGGAAATCAAAAGAAAGCTGGAGTAGCTATACTCATATCAGATAAAATAGACTTTAAAATAAAGAATGTTACAAGAGACAAGGAAGGACACTACATAATGATCCAGGGATCAATCCAAGAAGAGGATATAACAATTATAAATATATATGCACCCAACATAGGAGCACCTCAATACATAAGGCAACTGCTAACAGCTATAAAAGAGGAAATTGACCGTAACACAATAATAGTGGGGGACTTTAACACCTCACTTACACCAATGGACAGATCATCCAAAATGAAAATAAATAAGGAAACAGAAGCTTTAAATGATACAATAGACCAGATAGATTTAATTGATATATATAGGACATTCCATCCAAAAACAGCAGATTACACGTTCTTCTCAAGTGCGCACGGAACATTCTCCAGGATAGATCACATCTTGGGTCACAAATCAAGCCTCAGTAAATTTAAGAAAATTGAAATCATATCAAGCATCTTTTCTGACCACAACGCTATGAGATTAGAAATGAATTACAGGGAAAAAAACGTAAAAAGGACAAACACATGGAGGCTAAACAATACGTTACTAAATAACCAAGAGATCACTGAAGAAATCAGAGAGGAAATCAAAAAATACCTAGAGACAAATGACAATGAAAACACGACGACCCAAAACCTATGGGATGCAGCAAAAGCGGTTCTAAGAGGGAAGTTTATAGCTATACAAGCCTACCTAAAGAAACAAGAAAAATCTCAAGTAAACAATCTAACCTTACACCTAAAGAAACTAGAGAAAGAAGAACAAACAAAACCCAAAGTTAGCAGAAGGAAAGAAATCATAAAGATCAGAGCAGAAATAAATGAAATAGAAACAAAGAAAACAATAGCAAAGATCAATAAAACTAAAAGTTGGTTCTTTGAGAAGATACACAAAATTGATAAGCCATTAGCCAGACTCATCAAGAAAAAGAGGGAGAGGACTCAAATCAATAAAATCAGAAATGAAAAAGAAGAAGTTACAACAGACACCGCAGAAATACAAAGCATCCTTAGAGACTACTACAAGCAACTTTATGCCAATAAAATGGACAACCTGGAAGAAATGGACAAATTCTTAGAAAGGTGTAACCTTCCCAGACTGAATCAGGAAGAAACAGAAAATATGAACAGACCAATCACAAGTAATGAAATTGAAACTGTCATTAAAAATCTTCCAACGAACAAAAGCCCAGGACCAGATGGCTTCACAGGTGAATTCTATCAAACATTTAGAGAAGAGCTAACACCCATCCTTCTCAAACTCTTCCAAAAAATTGCAGAGGAAGGAACACTCCCAAACTCATTCTATGAGGCCACCATCACCCTGATACCAAAACCAGACAAAGACACTACAAAAAAAGAAAATGACAGACCAATATCACTGATGAATATAGATGCAAAAATCCTCAACAAAATACTAGCAAACAGAATCCAGCAACACATTAAAAGGATCATACACCACGATCAAGTGGGATTTATCCCAGGGATGCAAGGATTCTTCAATAAAAAAAAAAAATAAAAAAAAAAAATATAAAACATCTGCTCGTGGACATCGGTGAGCTAACAAGTCAATAGAGAGGTACTGGGTCAAGATGCAGGCTAGGACAGAACTACAGAAAATGAACCTGATATTTGGGAACACTTCTATTCTGGGTATGTTTATCAGTTATTGAAAGAAGTAACTAAGAGTCTGAATATATTGATGTTCAAAAATATATACTTGCTCTCCTTTCTCTTCTTATCTTCCTTAAAATACATTAAAATTATACAAATTAATAATTATAACAATGTATTGTTGGGTTTTTTGACATTTATAGATATATAGATGAAATATGTATAACAATAATAACACAAAAACGGGGAAGGGGAATAAATCTATAAAGGAATAATGTTTCTACATCTCACTGCAGTTAAGTTAGTATACTTCTGAAACTGATTGATGCTGATAAATAAAGAGGTATATGGTAAGCCCTGGAGTAATCACTAAGGAAACAACCACCAAAATAGTGGAAAAAATCATTAATGAAGTTAAGATGCTACATTACAAAATATTCACTTAATGAAAAGAAAGCAGTAAGGAGAAATAGAGGAACAAAACAACATGATGTATAGAAAACAAAAAATCAAATGGCAGATGTAAATCCAACCATACCAATAATGGCATAAATGTGAATGGACTAAATCTAATCAAAGGTAGAGTGTCAAACTGGATTTTTAAAAAAATAAGATCCAGTTACATGATGACTACAGGAGATACTTACATTCAAATATACAAAGAAGATTGAAAGTAAAAGGATAGCAAAAGCTAAATCATTTAAATATTTTCTCCTATGTTCAAAGCGATTCTCAAAAACCCATCCCAGGTCCCTGAAAAAAATTTGGAACAGGGGCTTCCCTGGTGGCGCAGTGGTTGGGAATCTGCCTGGCAATGCAAGGGACACGGGTTCGAGCCCTGGTCTAGGAGGATCCCACATGCCGCGGAGCAGCTAAGCCCAGTGCGCTACAACTACTGAGCCCACGCACTGCAACTACTAAAGCCCGCAAGCCTAGAGCCCGTGCTCCGCAACAAGAGAAGCCACCACAATGAGAAGCCCGCACACTGCAACAAAGAGTAGCCCCCGCTCACCACAACTAGAGGAAACCTGCGCACAGCAACGAAGATCCAACACAGCCAAAAAATAAATACATAAATAAATAAATAAGTAAAAAATTAAAAAAAAATTTGGAACAAATATCTTTTGGCTATGGAAATTCTGATCATTCTTCAAAGTTCAGTTCAAGTTCAACCTCCTCTGTAAAGACTTTCCTGACCATTCCCAGAGCCTTCTCCCACATTTATGAACATCTCCAGTCAATATTGTTTATACCATTTTTAGTAAAGAGTATTTCCAATGAATAAATTAGGATCTAGAAACAAACAAACAAAATTAACTTCCTTGATTTTTCCTGGGGCTCTGCCCAGATCTCAGATCACTCTTTGCTGGTTCTGTACACCAGCCCCCTTTCCCCTTCCACAATGCTTTCAACCGGCCAGCACCTGCAGCACCTTTACCTCAATTTATACTCTGGGACTTAAGTGACTTCTCCTTTTTGTATACAAATTGAAAAATTATTTCCTTTGGGACATATAACAAGGCCTATTAAGCTTTATAAATATCATACTAGTTTATTCTGAGTAGTTCACTACCTCAATTTATTGTAAGTACTTAAGGTAAACTTAGTAGTATTATGTCTATGAGTATATATATGTGATTTGAGATTTTTTTTATCTTGGTAAGAAAAAATGATCAGACAATGCAGTAGATACTTTAGTGCATCACCCAGATCTCCCCTTCAGGACCAAGGCACTCATTTTCCCAACTGCCAGTGTGAGCCCTTACTGGGAATCGTCCTCAGCTGAACAGACCTGCCTTGCTCAAGGTTAGACACCTTTCCTAGGTGTCCATATGGGGATGCAAAGGCCCAGACCCCAAACTCAGTTTAGCACAACTCAGAAGAACCATCCCAGACCCATTTTCCCATAAATTCCAAAGGAGACCTCTGTTGCAACTACACTCAAGTTCACCTTTTCTCACTGCCCAATCGTGCTCCAGTGTTTTTCCCAAGAGCATTCCTGATAGACCTCTTAAATGCAAATCTTTGTCTCAGAGTCTGTATCCCAAAGAACTGTCCTAAAGCAAAGTCATGCTTGGCATACGTATCAGTTTCCTAGGGCTGCCATAACAAAGTACCGTAAACTGAGTGCCTGAAACAACAGGAATTTATGATCTCACAGTAATGGAGCTAGAAGTCTGAGATGGAGGTATTGGCAGGGCCGTGCTCCCTCTAAAAGCATTAGGGAAAGATCTGTTCCAGGTCATTCTCCTAGCTTCCAGTGGTTCTTTGTGGCAGCGTAACTCCAGTCTTCCCCTGGCATTCTCTCTGTGCCTCCATCTCTATGTCCAAATTTCCCCTTTTTATGAGGCCACAATCGTAATGGATTAGGGGTCACCCTAATGAGTTCATCTGAACTTGATCATCTGCAAAGACCCTATTTCCAAATAAAAGCATGTTCACAGATACTAGGGGTTAAGATTTCAACATTTTTGGGGGAAAATAAAATTCAACCCATAGCAGCATATTACAAGAATCAACATATAAAACATCCTCTTTATTTCAAAGGGCATTTTTTTAAATTTAAATTTATTTAATTATGTATTTATTTTTGGCTGCATCGGGTCTTCGTTGCTGCGCAGGCTTTCTCTAGTTGAGGAGAGCGAGGGCTACTCTTCGTTGCAGTGCACGGGCTTCTCATTGTGGTGGTTTCTCTTGTTGTGGAACAGGGACTCTAGGCTCGCAGGCTTCAGTAGTTGTGGCGCGTGGGCTCAGTAGTTGTGGCTCACAGGCTCTAGAGCGCAGGCTCCATGGTTGTGGTGCACGGGCTTAGTTGCTCCGCGGCATGTGGGATCTTCCTGGACCAGGGCTCGAACCCGTGTCCCGTGCATTGGCAGGCAGATTCTCAACCACTGTGCCACTAGGGAAGTCCCCCAAAGGGCCTTTTAAAAACATAAAACATAAAAACTTACATAGTCTGGCAGTTTCATCCTCATCGGCCCGGGACTAACTGAGAGTCACAGTGCAACAACAGTACTTCTCTGACTTGGCTCCAACAACTTTGCAAGAACTCCAGCTCCTCAAGGTGTTCCCAGACTATTTTGAGGTCCTCAGAGGGTGACTTTTTTTGTACTCTGTGGACTACTCTGTTTTTTCATATGCACAATAGTATCCATTATTTTTCTGAACTACTGCTTCACCTGATTGAGACCAGGTAATCTGCCCTTGCTGATACCCAAAGCTCCTGACACTTTTCTCCTCAAAGTGTCACCACTGCTAGTGGATATTGAATCCATCCTTGTTTGCACAAACTACATGGTCTTAATAAATGCAGCTTTAGGGCTTCCCTGGTGGCGCCGTGGTTAAGAATCTGCCTGCCAGTGCAGGGGACACGGGTTCGATTCCTAGTCCGGGAGGATCCTACATGCTGCAGAGCAACTAAGCCCGTGCACCACAACTACTGAACCTGTGCTCTAGAGCCCACGAGCCACAACTACTGAGCCCACACGCCACAACTACTGAAGCCCACGTGCCTGGAGACCGTGCTCCGCAACAAGAGAAGCCACTGCAGTGAGAAGCCCGTGCACTGCAATGGAGAGTGGCCCCTGCTCACCTCAACTAGAGAAAGCCCACATGCAGCAACAAAGATCCAACTCAGCCAAAAATAAATAATTAAATAAAATAAATTTTTAAAAAAATGCATCTTTATAATAAGTCTTATGTGATAGGGCAAGTGCTTTCACCACAACCTACTTCTTCTCTTTTTTCCACTTCTTCCTCAGGAATGTCTTGGCTGATCTTGGACCTTTGCTCTTCTTTATTATATACATGTTAGAGTCAGCTTGTCAGTTACAAGAAAAAAGGTTATATTGAGGTTCAGATTAGAATGTCATTGAATCTATTGACTTTTTCATGTATTGCATCTTCCTGCCATGTGGGAAATTACCTTGATGCAATGGTGGCCACCAAGTATGCTCCCTGGCAAGCTATCCCGGACATCATAGGGTAGAAAGGCTCAAGGCTAAATTAAAATGCTCAGATCACATGGGTTGTTAAACCACTTTAACACACAGTGAGAAACAGGAGAAAGAGAGGAGTAAGTTAATACACTTAGGATAGGATCCAAGTTGGGTGGAAGGGCCACAGTACCTGGCTCTGTTTCTCTCTCCACCACATGAGCCTTACTCATTGATGGTGTGGTTACAAGGCCCAGTGCTGAGGTCTGAGCAAAGCAGCCCAGACATTAGGTGCCTTGGAACAATGATACTTAATTGCCCTATTGGAGAGACTCAGGGCCAAATACACTTGGTCACAGCTGTAGTTTTCAATTAGCCTATTGAACAATCTTGAGTTTTATTTGTGTTTACTGGGTAGAGAATACATGGGGCCAGAATGGGTATCAAAAATGGTTGGAAGTTGAATTAAGACCTCATGAATATTGAGTGTTTTCATATGCTATGCATACTTAGTGTATCCTAAATATTAAGTGCCTCTTGCATATTTAGTATATCATGAATATTTAGGTATTTAATGATTCATGAGAATTAAGTATGTCCTGGTCCTTCCACCCTTTCCTATTTAACATACACGTGCACTACATACTAACTTCTTATTTATACTTAACACATCTAAAGAATTTTATTAATCTCATTTGTTTTCTTTTCTTTTGTAGCAGGATTTAATATTCTCAAACAATACAATACACTAACTATCCAAGAACATTGTACATTTTATTTGGTTTAATTTATTTAAATCTCCTTCAGTATCTTTCAGTGGTTTTTCTTCCCCGCTCCTTAAAGGACTTATACAACATTTTAAAATGATTTATTCCCAAGTACCTTATATCTTTCGTAGATATTGTAAAGGATCTTATAAATCTTTAATGACACCCTTACTGACATTCTCTAACCCTATTCAGGCAAAGCATTATAGTTGAAAGAGCATGATCTTTAGAGTCAGATAAAACCATGTTCTCTGCTTACTAGCTATGTGATCCTGGGCTTTTCAACCTCTTGGAAGGTCAATTTCCTCATTTATAAAATAAGGATAAAAATACCTAACCCACAGACTTATTGTAAATTTTGAGATATTTTGTCACGTGGAGCTGTCCTGTGCATTGTAGGCTGTTTAGCGGCATCCCTAACCTTTATCCACTGATACCAACAGCATACACCATCCACCAACCCCACCCCCCCGTTTAAAAAAATGAGAAAATATATATAATGTACATAGAACTAGTAAGTTTTCAAACATTGGTAGTTGTTATTATTAATGAGCCATTCTGGGCCTCTGGATAACTGAGTTTTTATATTTTACAAACCTAGAATCTCTTATTTTAATCAGATTTGACAAATATATTTCCAATATATATTAAATATCTGCTTTCAAACAAAATACAGAACTAAATTTAACATTTTGTTGATCACTTGGAATCATCATTATGAATTATTATAATTTCAATAAAGGGGGAAGAAATATACACTTGAATGCCTGCAGTGTTATAGGCAATTTATGTCCATCATAAGATTTAATCCTCATAATAGCTCTTAGAAGCAGGCACTGTTATCCCTGTCTTATAAAGGAGGAAGCTGAATTGCAGAGAAGTTCATTTCACTCATGCTAAAGCACTGCTAAGTGACCAGGCCTGTCTGATTTCAAAGTCCATGTCCTCTTTGCCACCCCAGACAGCCACATAATAAATCTGTCAAAATGAATAATGCATGTGGGGCTATTTGCCCTTAAATAGCCCAGATCACTGTATCTTTGAGTTTGTGTGTCTTGTTTTGCTCTGCCATGGACTTGTGCAGCAGAACCTGTTGATTCTGTAGGCCATCTTCTCTACAGCCATCCTTGTCTATAGCCTACACCCCAGATTTGTTCCTTGCTAAGAGAACCCCTGCTTCCTCAGGTCTAGGGTAGCCTTGAGATTTAAGGCAGACTAGACCCCTCCCCAGTGATCTTGATTGGTGCCAATTATTGTCATTCCATTCCCCTTGCCAACAACTGGTTTAAGCATGGGCACGTGAAGCAATTATTTGGCCAATGAGACATGACAGGAAGCCTACTAGGGGGTGTCCAGCAGAAGTTTCTCCTGGCTGATAATAATAGACCCATGGAAGAAAGTGAGTCCTCTTCTTCAACTTGATGACATATCATCTTATATCATCTTGTGATCATACGGGGACATGCCTCAGAACAAGAACCAACATGCCAAAGATGACACAGCGCAAAACAGAAAAATCCTGAGCCTTTAATGATATCATAGAAATTAATACACTGTACATTCCAACAAGGTACAGCCTGGGTATGCAGCTGGTGTTTTTTGTTTTGTTTTGAACATGTAATGTCCCGAACATCAGGTAATACCTCCTTTCTTACATGCCTTCTTTCTAATAGATGAAAAACATTTGAAAAATAAAAATCAAACTTAAGAAGGTAACAAAATGATTGCCCTGCACCGTTCTCTTTTTTTTTGCTCTGTAAAGTTATTTAGGAAATAGTCCTATCTCAAGACTATTCTAGACTTAAGAATGTTAGGGCTGGCTGCTTCACTACTATGGGAAAACCAGCAAGAAATGAGATAAGATGTCAGCTGTTCATTATTGTGCCAATTTTGTAGAACACTGAAAAACCATTCCCTTGTCCTTAAAGGAGAGTGTCACACAGGAGGCAGGTGGCAAAAATGTTTATCATGCCTCTAAATCTCTCCTGCAGTTCTGCCTATGTGGTACATCAGAGGTACCACAATGATCAAGTCCGGTGGCCAACCTGTCTTAAGCATTTTAGGTGCAGGATAACTTTATCACTACTGGTCATATTATTTTTGCCTTTCTTTTTCCCCTTCTCTTGGGGACTCAAAGCATTATTTTGTCTAAAAGTATATTAATATGAGACAGTGTGAGAGCTTTTGGCCTAGCTGTAATAGTTTGGGGTCTACTCATGGGTAACACAGAAGGACCTGTCCATTCTTACATTCTATTTATCTGTGCCTTGTACGTTGGCATAGATACTCAACAAATTATGGCATGAGTGAATAAATGGATGCTAGTATAAAATAAATGTAAATAAATTTTGATTAATGTATTCATTCATTCTCCTTGCTGTTGTAAAGTTTATTATACAATCATGACAAAGTAAATAGATAATTATAACAAAGAATTATAGATATTATGCTAGAGGTATACACAGGGTACTGTGAGAGAACAGAAGCGTGGCTTTTTCAAGATGTGTATTTCAAGCAGAGGGAACAGCATGTTCAAAGGGACAGAGAATTGTACATTGTCTGTTGTGGCTGTAGTGAAGAGCTAATGATGGCCTGCTCACACCTGTCCTTCCAACATTATTCCCAGAACCACTATCTTGGTTACATCAATCTTTGTGCCTTTCAAGCCCGCATTAGGCAATTTAGCTCTGGGAGCAAAATCAGAAAGATCATGAGGTAGAAAGAGGATAGATGGGTAATAATGAGCCATAAGTGAGCCGAAATGTTGACTTAATCCGTGGGGTAAAGAACATATATGGGCAGAAAAAAGACTATGTGAAGCAGCTGGTAATTGGAGGAGAAGCAAATAGATACCTTGAAACAGATTCAAAGAATGTAGTAGAGATATATTAAGAGGGGAGCCCATAATTGTTCTAAAGTTAAATTCCTATGGTATCACTATTTTCCTTATTGATAACTACCATCTTAAGAAAGCTAGTCTGAATGAGTTTCTCTGTTCTTTACAACTCAGAGTGCCTAATGAAAACCATCCCCTGTTGGTTCTCTCTGTTTCTGTCAACTAGGATTCTTCCTTCATTTTCCTATTTTCCCATAAATATGTCACTTCCATCCCTGCCTGTCTTCCATCTTTTATGTCATTTACCTTAGATGAATTCCTTTTTC